>NW_006800265.1:152250-185566 GCF_000485575.1 Poecilia formosa
CACAGGAAACCAAAACCCAGCGCATACAGTGTTCATGTTTTGTTTTGTTTTTTTCATCCAGACGGCTTCCCGCGCCTCTCTGCAATGACACAGCGCCCCCCCTAGGGGGCGCGCCCCACAGTTTGGGAACCTCTGCTTTAAGGTAAAGGCAGCCTTGTTAAAATTCAGCATCTGAAATGTTGCATTGACACAAAATAATCCCTTTTACTTTCCCTATCAGTGGTACTCCATCAGTCTTTGCATGAAGCTTATTTAAATTAGATTAGAATAGATATGCAAAATCATGTCTGGGGTGAACAAATGCTTGTTTTGTGTGGTTAATCACTCAATGCTTCCATTACCTGCACCTGCAGATACACTTTTGCATCTTGCCCATTGTGTCTCTTCATACTCACTGTAAGTCAGCGCCTCCGTCCAGCAGCCTCCTGTACTCGCCGATCTCAGCCTCCAGCTTCACCTTGATGTTTAGCAAGTTTTCGTACTCTCTTGAGTTTTGCTGGATGTCGGTGCGGATCTTAGCTAGCTCTTCCTGCAGCCTCAGGATGATCGCATTGTACTTCTCCACCTCCATGTTATACCGCATCTCAGTGTCACGCAGGGTGGCCTCCAAGGCGGCTTTCTGTCAGAAAACAACATTTTTCAGCTTAGATTAGAAGAATATTACATGTTAAGGTTTGGTTGGTGCAGTGTAACAGTTAGTTTGCCATAAAATGGTACCACTGGGTAATAAAATCAGTATTTTGATTTCTCAAAAGTTTTATGGTTTTAGCTAGAACACCACAATCTCTCACCCTAGTTTTGGATTTTTATTTAGATAAATGTTAAGTTCTGGTTTCAGACAATCTGACAGAGACACTTTTTTGAATAGATCAAATGATCTCTGTTTACCTTCCAAAACTGTTAAAACCTTTTTAAGGAGCCTATCCTCCCTTTATTCTGTAGGTCCAGTGCATTTTTACATTCAGTAGTTTGTCACTATTATTTCAAAATGTTCTTATGTGAATAATATTATGTGAAATCCCATCCCATGATGGCATTATAAGAGTGAGGATTCCGTAAAGTGATTGTTACCATACTGAGCGCGGATTGAAGTTCAATCTCCATGGCTTGTTGTCTCCTCCGAGTTTCGCTCACGGTTGTTGTGGCCTCCTTCAGAGCTGTCGAGCTCTCAGTCACCTGGACCTGCACCTCTGTGATCTTAATACAAAATAAAATACATGAAGTTTCTACAAGTAATACTTCAGAAATACATAATTCAGTAACTTAAAATTTTACGTCAGTTTATAGCTTCTAAGCTGAATTGTGTTCTACCTGAGATTCATGCCATGCTTTGAGTTCTTCCTGGTTCTTGAGTGCTATCCTCTCATACTTCTCTCTCATTTCCTCCATTATTCTGGCCAGGTCGTGGCCTTTAGGAGCATCAACATCCACATGGACGCCAGCCTGTGCAATCTGGGCACGCAATTCAGCGACATCCTGTTGGGGAGGAAATAGTCAGGGAGTGATTTCCTGAAAGGTTAGACGGGTCATCCTATGCAAAGAAGTTAAGAAACAAGCGATTTGTCAAGAATGTTGGTTCTTTTGCACGTGAGTGATGGAACTGAAACAGAAATTCTCCTTGAACAGTTGTTCTCATCTCAGTACTCATAAAAGCACTTACATCTGCATGGTTCTTCTTCAAAGTGATCAGCTCTTCTTTTAGAGACTCAATGTCCCCTTCGAGATGCAAACGTGCGACATTAGTGTCATCCAGAAGCTTCCTGAGTCTGGCAACGTCAGCCTCCACAGTCTGCCTCATGGACAGCTCATACTCCATCCTGTGAATGCATCCCTTACATCAGACAGGTTCGTGATGACTGGAATAAACCTTCATTTTGAAACCAACATTAAATACTCACTTGACTCTGAAGTCATCTGACGCCAGTTGTGCATTGTCAACAGAAATTGCAAGTTGGGCGTTACCTTTGACCATTTCAAAGATCTGAAAGGTTTGAAGAAAATAAAATTATTTTATTTATAATGGAATTGTTTTTTTCCAATGATTTTCAAGTAACTTCCATCACAAAATGTAGCTAAATTATGTCGAGTCAATCGTTTATTGCCTATTATAAACCAAAGTTTATAATAGGCAATAAACTTTGGTTGCCACAAGGTTTATTATCAGACTGTGGTCATAAATGTTTATAAATCAGTGCAGATAACCAGAGCCTTTGTAGTGTAGAAGGTGTAAAGCGACGTGGCCACAATTGACTGTTGCCTAAGCCTGAAAAGACATTTACAAGGTTTCACATGAAGTACAACTAAAAAGACATTTCGGTGCGTTATCTTGCCATAATAACTAACTTCAGTTGTTAAATTAAAACACTGCAGCTCTTAAAGCTCAGTCCGGATGACTGATATACTAGAGAACTGCCTTGGATGCAACTCCCCTCTTGACTGTCGACTATAGGAGCTAGGTTCCACCAAACAGAATAACATTTACTGAAAATATATAGATGAATGGATGGAGTGTTATGTTGCTTTTGTTATTTTGTGCTATGACATAGAACCCTGTCATTTTGAGTAATTTATCTGATAGAGGCCCGGGGAGTGGCTTCTTCCGATCAGAACAATGACCTACTGAGTTAAACTTAAAAAACACCCATGTAAAGGGGTTTTAAGAGAGGGCTAAAATGTTACATAAAAGTGTGAGTTATCCATTGGTTATTGTGATGAAGCTTTTTGCTCACCTTGCCTTTCAGGTCCGCGATGATGGCATGGTACTTGCTATAGTCCCGTCCTTCCAAAGGCCCTCTTTTCTCAATGACCTCCCTGATCTTGATCTCCAGACTTTTGTTGGCTTTCTCTAGATTCCTGACCGTCTCCAGGTAGCTGGCAAGACGGTCATTCAGATGCTGCATGGCAATCTTTTCATTTCCAATTGCCAAGGTTCCAGAGCCTGACTCAGAGGATTGGTAGTCGTACCCCCCACCGAAGCCGCTGCCAACCCGAATGGATTGTGAAGCGTTGGAGATCCTGGTTCCATGACCCCCAGCGCCTCCGCTTACGCTGTAGGCATACCCTGATGTCGGTCTGCCAGAGGCACTGGAGTACCCAAGAGTTTGGGAGGACTGGCGTCTATACAGAGACTCCATGGCTGAGAGAAGTTTGCTGATCAATCAAATGGAAAATTGACACAAGTTGGAACAGACGAGCTGGCAGCTGAGAGTGGAGAACAAAGGACGTGTTTGGGGGTCTTATATATATCCCTGAATATCGGTACTCCTCCCTGGCACTCCTCTTCTATCTTTATTACATTTGTACCTTTGTTAGACTTTGCCCCTTTCAGGCAATATATCTATAAAAGACTAAAGGTGTGCTGACTTTTCATGTGTAGTAAAGAAATTGTATCCATGGAAACTGGGAGACAACAGGAAGTGTGTCTCGCATGTCAAAATTAATGCCACAAAAAATGTTCAGGGTACCAAATGTGTGTATTTTTGCCATCTGAAAGCAATAAATTACTCACGTTTGGGGAACAACTTATACTTGTAAATTCATCAGTTGCTTTAGTTAATGTTTTTTTCTTTTTTTTACCATCTGTAAGAAACTATGGCTTGAAACAGAATGCCCTATTCATTTGGGAGAGAACAGATCAAGACTAACATGATTTCCACTAGTAGGGCCTTTTTATTCAAAATGAAAGTGGAAGAGTTTATTCTGGCAGAGATGTTCTACTAACAGGCCAAGAAAAACAATGCCAGATGGCTCAAAGGGCCCGTCGTTACCCAAACGTCTGTTCTCTACTTTGGAGGCTTTAAACCTCTTAAAAGTTAACCTTCCTGCAATTGTGTGATTTTTATTTTTGCAGTATGAATCTCCACAGAATTGGTCTTATGGAAAGTAAATGCAGAGATCATCAGTGAACAAAGTGAAGGATATGATGCTTATCATACAGGAACTCTAGGAGGCCCATTTTTTATTACTTTGACTGCTTACAATTGTAACTCAAAGCAAAAGACCCTTTGATAGTGTGGAAGAAATAACACAGTTTGACATTCAGAGTTTTCTCAAAAGGACTTTATTGAAATGTTTAATCACCACAGAGCAGCAGGCAGACCAAATTGGGAAAAAGAAAAACCAAAGACAAAAACATGTATTTTGAAATTGCTTTTAATTGGACTCTTTTCAATTTTAAATTTTTCTGAATTTGTTTGTTTCTTGATAGATTGACAAAATCTTGCGAACTGTTGTAAATATCTAAAGGACAGCAAAAAATGACATAAATAAACCAAGATTAAATAAATAACGGATGATTTTGTTTTCCTCTCATCCAATTTCCATCAGCCTCTGCAACAACTGTTTGACCTGGGAGTGAAGTTTAACAAAGAGCTTCAGATCTTATGAGTATCTCTTTGATTATAAAATTTGATAAATTTATAAAAACAAATACTTTGCTAACTGTCTTCTTGTTTTAGTGTTTGTTGGGCGTTTCAGTCGCATGGTGTGATTAAAGGTCCTTCGTTTCTGTGCTGGAGGAGACCACTTTCCCGTCCACCAGGGTCTGCGTGACGGTCATTACTTTGGTCTTGGTCATTGTTTTCTGCTCTTCTAAGGCATCCTGAAGCCTAGAGGAAAACATCAAATTTCCATTAGTCTCTATAAATTTGTTGAAGTAGGGTTTTTCGATGGTTTGCGCAAACATTTTACTCACTTGAAGTCTCCACCGTCCAGCAGCCGCCTGTATGTTGCAATCTCTGCCTCCAGCTTCATCTTTGTGTTCAGCAGGGCCTCGTAATCCTGTGATTGCAGCTGGATCTGGTTCCTCAGCTGTGTGAGCTCCGCCTCCAGGCCCAGGAGAACAGCATTAAGGGACTCTACCTCCATGTTGTAGCGCAACTCTGTGTCTCTCAGCGTACCCTCCAGAGAGATTTTCTGTAAGGACAATGAAAGGTTTAAAAGGGTTTACACGTTTACAGCTTACTCTGCAGTGATGGTGATCATCAGAGTGTAAAGCTTGTGTCAACAACGTAAAGGCGAGCAACCTGAAGAGAGTGTGCTGACTTGGACATTGTTGTGAGGAAGGACAAGCTTGTGTTGAGGTAAATGTGCTGACTGCAGGCTTCTTACCAGGCTCTTCTGTGACTCCAGTTCAATCTCCAGGGTTTGTATCTGTCTGCGCAAGTCGTTCACCTCTGTCTGGGCACCCTTGAGGGCCTCTGTGTTCTGTGTCACCTGTGTCTGAACTTCTACAATCTGAAATTAAAAGATGTGTTAATCACTTGATCATTGATTAAAGGAGAAAATCTTTCTTGAGTAAAGGCAGCTTTTTTCTTTCTTTTTTTTTTTTTTAAATAATTTACCTGAGATTCATGCCACGCTTTGAGGTCCTCCTGGTTCTTCTTTGCCATCTTTTCGTACTTAGCCCTAATTTCTGCCATGATCTGGGCCAGATCTTGACCTTTTGGAGCGTCGACATCTACATGAACACCAGACTGGGCTATCTGGTTACGAAGCTCCATGACTTCCTAAAAGCAACACAAAAATGGACACAAGTATAATTAGTAAACCCTAGGACTGTAATAATGAGACCAGCTCAATAAACCAATACTTGATGTGAATAGGACAAGATTCTAGCAATATTTCAGGGAAAATTGAACGTCTTTATATTTTTACAAACAATATAAGGCCTAATTCAGGTGACAGTGACTCAGATAGTAGGAGTTCATCGTCTAACCAGTGATTAATGGTTCAAACCCCCACTCTGTCCTTCTTGTCATTGTCTTTGGGGAAGACAGTTCACCTGTTTTGCCTGCTGGTGATGGTCAAAGGGCCCTGCGGTTGTATGGTAAGCTTACAATGTAGCTACAATGTAACTTTCCATAACAAGTGTGTAAATGGGTGAATGACTGAATGTAGTGTGAAGCAGAGTCCTCTGACTTGATAAAGCGCTACACAAGTACCATTTGCCATAGTTTATGCCTTCTTGTTTGCTCAACTATCCACCAAGCAATAGATCCTCCATCTAATTTATCTGCTCTGTAGGATCAGTTAGATTTTCCAGCCCAGATATTTGTGAATAGGTTAATATATTAAAGGTTTTATGAATCTCCAGTGGTATTTTAGAAAATGTGAAAGATTCTGTTTAGTGTAGACTTTTTCAGTTCAAATCAGATCAGATTTTAGGAGATTAAATGAAGTCCAGACTCAAAAAATCCCTCAAAAAACATTGAAGTTGCATTCATTCTTGTCAGTATGAAGTACACAGGTGGGATTTTAGTGGCAAGAAGCCCATAGCCAATTCATTGACACAGTATAAATGCTAATACCAAGAACTTCCAAAAACCTACCACCTGCTAAGATGGTGAAGTGAAGGGCTTCGTTCAAGGCTAATAATGTCACCAGGTTTTTATTGTTCAACTCAAGTACTGCTTCCTCTCTTTGTACAAAATTAGAGTTCTGCAGTAGAAATCCAGGATCACCAGCTTAAAGCATACATCTTTACATTCAGGGCATCTAGTAATGGCTTAAACGTAGTAAGAACAAAAATATATACCTACAGCAACATGAGGGCAATGCACCACACAGACATCACTTTAATAGCAAATAACCAGGCTTTTTTTTTTTAGATCTACTAGTTTTATGTTTTGCTTGGGTTTTTTTTTTATTTCTGTTTACCAAGAGTTATTTTCATTTTTGATCTTGTTTGGCTTCTCAGAAATGCACAAACAAATCAATATTTAACTTACTGCAAAGCAAGCACAATGGATGACTGGTGAACTATGACCTGTCTGTGACTCCTGGCCTCCTCTAAGCCATAATCGTATGCTATGGCCAGATAAATATACAGGAGTCATATCTAAATCTTTGTCTGGGTACGTAAATAGTTAGTTTAATACTTTCCTCAGTAAACAAATGGCTGTGTTTTGGCTTCTCTGCTCGAATCCCAATCATTTTAATTCTGCGGTGCTGTCTGTTTCCAAGTATGGACTGTAAGGAATTTTATGAGGCGGCTTCCCACAGAATTCACACACAGATATTTTAGATGTCTTAGTGTATTTAAACATGGAGTTTTCTCACGCCTGTTTTTAAGAACGCCCTGCAGTCCGATAAGCTGACCAAATGACATCTCTGTGTGCTATAGGTAAATAGCTAAAGCGGGAGTTAAGATGAGCGTGTGTGCAAATATTTATCCAGATACCTCAAGGGTGTGAACCTTTGCTCAAGTGTTTTCAGGACTATTTCTTGAAGTATGTTTGTGCAGTGCAGTGGCATAGCTGGAATAGTGTTGGCTTTAAACTCACATTTTCATGGTTCTTTTTGAGGTGGATGAGCTCTTCTTTCAGGGCTTCGATCTCACTCTCCAGGTTCATGCGGCTCAGGTTGGTGTCATCGATGAGTTTCCTCAGACCGATGATGTCGGCCTCCACAGACTGACGAATGGCCAGCTCAGACTCGTATCTGAAAAATGCACAACCACAAACAGCATATCAGATAACAAATTGTCATCAGAAATATCTTGTGTTATGGAACGCTGTCATGTAGTCAAGGATCAAATCTCTTTTGTGTTTGTTTCTTTAGGACTGAATGTACACAAATTTTCGAGGTCAGCATTCAATTCTGCTGCCGCTAGCCAGCTGTGTTTGCTTACGTCTATGACACAACTGTAGCGTCTCCGCCACATATGATGCAAGGGTGCTGATTTATGACTACGAAACAAATGACTGCCTCCTTAGATCATGACAGGATTTATTCATTGCACTACCCAGACCCATTCTGTAGTAAAACAGGGTGTGTGCCCACAGATGTCTGCCTTTGTGTTTTACAATATTAGCGGTATAGCAGGCGGGTCTTACTTTACTCTGAAGTCATCGGCTGCCAGACGAGCATTGTCGATGTTGAGAACCAGTCGGGCATTGTCGGTGGTTGCATCAAAAATCTGGAAAATGTTAAAACAAATCTTAATACATCTTAGAGTTAAAGAAATAAGACGCCAAAAAAAAAAAAACTCAAAAAAGAAAAAAAAAAAATTAGAGTTAAAGAAATAAGACGCCAAAAAAAAAAAAACTCAAAAAAGAAAAAAAACATACCACTTATCCTATTCAGCACAATAATCTGATTTGTAGGTACTTTTTCATTTTACATTAATTTGAAACTAGCTAAGCTAAGCCAAGCTAAGGTCTGATTAAAGTTAAAAAGTATTACGCCTACTCGGAGCTAACCTAAGGTAGGAGGAGAATTACAACTAACTTAGATAAAATAGCTATATAAAGGGCTTTAACTAACATTGGTAGGAAAATGGCTAAGCTAGCTTGTTTTCTTACTATTAAGCAAACCACGGCTAGCAGCACTCAAGTAGCTAAACATAACACAATTTTTTAAATGGTCTTGCAATATCTCTTTGATAATTGCTTTTGAAAATTGTATTAAAACCTTTAAGTATTCCGACTAGAAGCTAAGCTTAGAAGGTAATGTAAAAAAAAAAAAAGTTTTACTGGTTCTACTGTACATTTATGATAAGCCAGGCAAGATACCTGCTGAGAGCAGCAACAGAAGCTGTTAAATATTAAACATGAGACACATTTTTACAACTGTACTGGTTGAAATATTGAGAAATATTGAAAACTTAAAAATATATTCTGACACATCAAACAAAACATCAACTTTAAACTAAAGGATCATAAAATTTGCTTATTTCATAAACCTACAAGGGGATTAGGGAGAAAATGTCACTGCCTGTTGGTACATTCAGGGACAGTGGGAGTTAACCACTTTTAAAACCAGATGGTTTGCTTTAGCAGTCACGGTAAGGTTGATAAGGCTGGCATGAACAGCAGGTAGGCATCCAGGTGACAAAGTCCATGAGCCAATAAAAAACTGCTAGGCAGCTCTTCTGCTCCGGAGAGCAGGATCTATCCTGTTAACATTTGCATGACCCAGGTGGTGATTTGGTGGTTGTGTTTGTGTGTGCGTGTGTGCATGCGTGTGTGGGTGTGTGTGCTTGTCCACTCTTGTGATTGTGTGTGTATGTGGGTTTCTCCAAGGATAGTTGACTTTGTGTGTTGGTCTGGTTTAGCTTTGCTGTGACAGTCACTGTTTTCTCAGATAAGACTGAGGTGGGAGGGCACTAACTGAGCAATTTTATGTTTTAAGCATGACAAAAAAATAGCCAACCCTTACCCCCCAATGTTTATTTCTGTAAACTTTGCTCCCTTTGTATTTGTAAAACAAACCCAGTTTAATAAGATATTTCCTGTTATGTGATTTGAAAGATAAACCCCTTTATATCATTTTTTGCTTCAGATTTTAAAAAGAGAAATTCCATTTCTGCTGACCTTGATGCTTCTGTTCTGTTGCTCAAAGGGTTAGAACGAAAGTACTTTTTGGGTTTCCCAATACTGAAGGAACCTAGCCAACACAAATGTAATGGTTTCATTAGATAAAAAACTCCTTTGACTCATTCTAACTCATTCTGATCTGTTTTTTATAGAATATGAGGTAAACATCTGTGAACCAACTACTTCTAGCTCATTATTCATTTGAGTGACAGACTTATTAGTAAGATCTTAGGCTGGCATACATAAGATAGAGATTGTCGTCTCTTGACATTCCCTTTTCTGTGTGATCTGCCTTCTTTCTGCTATTGTTCAGCTAGATACAATGAAAGAAAATGATAGTTGAAACTGTAATGAATGGGTCTGGAAGTTGACTTTTAAAGTCGGACTTTTTCCACTTTTGTTATGCTTTGGTTTCCTGTCTGTGCAATCGCTGACACTGTTACATTCCTCCTCCATACTGTTTCCGGTGGAGACTTTGGGCCCCTCTGGCATGCAGCGTAGGAATTTATTTAAAAAAAAAATGCCTTGATGCTTGTAGGAGTTGCATTTTAATAAGAAAGCAGAGCTGTTCAGTAGTTTTATCACATTTGTAATGTTAGATCTTGCAGTTTTTACTGTACTCTTTAGTCTTGATTGATTTCTTTTGAGGTCAACTCATCCCAAATCTTTCATTTCCCCAAAATCTCATTGTGGTTCCCCTCTTTCACTCTAGCAATCCATCACATATTTTCTTTTCAACACTTCTTAATAAACACATTCCCATGTCTGCCCATTTCATCTCTCCACCTTTCCCTACTTACCTTCTTCCTCAGGTCATCAATGATGGGCTGGTATTTGCTGTAGTCTCTGAAGTCAGGTCCGCTCTTCTCCAGAGCCTCTTTGATCTTTATCTCCAGCTTGTGGTTGGCCTTCTCCAGGTTCCTCACCGTCTCCAGGTAGCTTGCCAGTCGGTCATTCAGGTTCTGCATGGCGAACTTCTCATTGCCCATGATGTCTGCGCTGTTTCCGCTCACCTGGACGCTACTGGAGAACCCCCCGGCCCCGACGCCTCCTCCCATCCCGGCTCCCATCCCGGTTCCCAGGGAGCTTCTGTAGCTGGAGGACACGCTGATGCGGGAGCCGCCAGCACCGCCGTGGATGGACTGGGCCTTGTAGACAGGAGCGGAGGTGCGGGTGATGGACATGGCAGGGGCCCTGTTGCTGGTAGAGGAGCGCATGGAGTATGTAGTTTGCCTGTTAGTTTGCATGGTTGCTCTAGAGTGCTGAGACTCAGTGAGACAGACTGTGAGTCAAAGAGAGAGAGAGAGAGGCTGAGCGGGCAGAAATTGGAGCTCACAGACAAGCGGCAGGAGGAGAGGGGGAAGCCTTTAGAATATATAAGCGCGTGGACCAACAGGTCCGCCCCTCAGTCCACCCCTTAATGTCTCCTCCCTGTTTTCCAAACAGAGGTACTCAAAACCACATCGTTACACTTCTCAGCTCTCCTGAGGGATGTGAAGGGAAGTTTTGTAAGAAATAATTGACAATAATAGTTGGACATTTAGTGCAAAAAAAATAAAATAAAATAAAATAAAATTCATGGCTTGTTTTAGTTTATTTAATCATTATTGATTTAGAAAGAATTTTAACATGATTGATGCCTTCTCATAATGGCATGCATTGTACCAGTTACAGATGTGAGTATAGAAAATACTAAAATTAAGAAAAAATGTTAACAAGTTAACATGAATGGTAATTTGTTGGATGATGCTATGGATGAGTATAAAATTAAGTTCATACTTCTACATTGCAAAATCACAAAATTATGCCAAACATTTTGGGTCTAGTGCAAATAACTTAATACACTTGAAATAAGACAAAACTAACTCACAAGTAACTTTTCAGCAAGATACGAGTTTATTTTAAGTCAACAATTCCTTAGTACTGATGAAAAATGACTACTTCCATTGGGATAATATTTCACTTATAACATTGGAAAAATATCTAGTTATAAGTGAACTAATCTAATCTAATACTTTTTCTGTTTATATAATTGAGTTTACTTTTGTTTTAAACTACTTCCAATGAGGTCAAACTCAAACCACTGACATATTTAATCTGGTCCAAATATGCTGGAGTTATAAAAACTCACTTTAAATTAAAAAATGTTTCACTTTACTTAACCAATAACAACCATGTTGGTGTTATTACACTGTAATGTCACACACCCTCCACCCTAATTTTAGGGAATTTCACTCACCTAATTTCATCACCCCACACAGTGGACTGGATGAGGTCATGTCACTCATGGTGAGACAACTATTTCAACTGAAACAAGCAATTACTCTACATGTCATCAACTGGTTTGTACTCATCTCTTACTGCGACATCTTAAACTGTCTGAAGAATTGCATCATGTCTGACAAATTAATCCAACATAAACTGTAATGTGTGTTTGAAGCATAGTTTTGTTCCAGATGTTCTGTGCACACTGTTTGTTGTCTGTGTCTCAGAGCCGGATGTCTGTCCGATTGCCCCCCACCCCCTTTCCATAAAGGATACGGTCAAACAAAGGAACAATTCCACAGACTGTTAGTAGATACCTGAGAACAATGACTTTCTGCAGCAGTAAACATATTTCAGGGGCCCTCCTGTTGCTTTTTAACACAAGCACATTCCAAGGACTCACTAAACTACTTTGCCTGTAACAAAGATTAAAATCTGATGTGTTTTGGGGGGTTTTGGGCCTCTGCAGTTTTTCCTATAGTGCATGTTTGAGGGCTACAAAAACTGGGTGTTTTATAACACACCTATCTGTCACCACTGTTTCAAAATCACTTCAAGCTATTAAGCAATGACAATACGTATGATTTGGAAATAGAAATGTCTTTCCACACATTGTGTGATGAGTTGGTAAAAACTTGTCCTAAGAAAACATTTTAGCTTAACTGTTTTACTTTTCAGTCAAATCTTTCCTTAGTTTTCTTTTTATTTTCATGAAGAGACATGCAGCCGGATATTAAAACACAAGGTCCTCCTGATTAAATTGAAACCATTCTTGTGCCATCATTGAGAATGAAAACAACAGATTCCTGTAAAGCAAAACCATGAAGTCAGTGCATGAGAAAATGCTTTGAAAGGCGATGTATTAACACCACAGCTAAAGCCAAAATTTCTATTCTTGTCTTTATTTGGGAGCAATTAGAGTTGCTTAAAGTAGTAACGGGATGAATTAAAGATTTAAAAAATGACTTTTTTAAATGGATAATTATCAGTTTTCTCTCAATTTTCAGACAATAGCGACATCAGTCACGCTAGGTCCTTTAACAGAGAAGCATTTAGTGCATTTTTTTGGTTCATTTCGTCTGGTCTGTAAGGCTGCCACACCTAGCAAAACAAACATTAAGCTAAGAGGAAGATAACGAGTGTAAAAGAGATCATGTCGTGATGAACGATGGAGATTAGCCTGCCTCTGTAAGCTTTTCTTTGTGACAGAGAGGGGGTTTTAAAGAGTCTTTTAAAAGAAAATATATCGGCCTTTCGAGCTTACTCAGTAAGAAATCCCTTACTTGTATAACAAAATAAAAGCAGAAGTACACTGAAGTTTAAGAGTTTTTGTTTTTTTTAGGAATTAGCATCAGTGGAGAGCAGCACTATTCCATTTTTATTTCTCCATTTATGTTCAATGGAGAAATAAATATCCAAGAAATATTTTGACATTTCAACTGATGCTAAATGATATCATCACCTAATATTTACAAAGGGCTATGTGCATGTTATTAATCTGGTAGCAGAGATAACATCTGGAGATTAGCAATTAGTGAGTAAAACACATTCTAAATATCCATAATTACAAATCAGCTTTTGTTTCAATGTTTTTATGTTTATTTATAGTTATTTTTGTTTCATTTTTTGTTTTAGTCTTTTAAATATGATGATTGTTGGGAATCTGCACTTTATAAACAGATGGAACCAAAAGACTTTAAAGGCTGGCTTGTGCTTTAGCCCTGTTGTCCACTGAGGTACCTACAAAAAGACACTAATACATCATTATTAGGACCAAGACTGTAACTTATTATTTTAATTAATTAATTAAATAGATTTTAATGCATTCATGTTTTTAATGGAATTAGTTTTTTTTTTACATAAAAAGGTTGATAACTCCTCACACATGATGAATATTCATATAATGGAGAAAACTTTCAAGTCTAAAATAGTGAATTGAATATTTTGGTTTTTCACTCTGACTAAAATCTGTCCTCACAGAAACAGTCCCTCAGTAAAACATGATACCTGGTAAGATAAAACAGAGAATCTTGTCTTGATTTTTTTTTTTTTTTTTTTATAACTTTAGGATGAGACATACAAATGTAGTTATCTTTTAAACTGCCTCTTGACTCAAAGTGAAGATTAAATAGAAAATCTATTTAATCTAGAAGTCACAAGATAGTCTCAACTGATGAATCACAGATCCCGTCAATGGGATATTCACCTAAAAAGGTTATCACTTTTTTATTTGGACAGTCATGTTTGGTCACAACGGGAGCATTTGATGTTAATACGACCTAATGTAATCATTTACAACATAAATTGGCTCACAGCTGACGTCTGATTGCATGTTGAAACCTTTACTGGTAGAGGCTGCCTTTTCTGGTATTAGTTGTGTGGGACCGTGGAGCTGTTTTTCTCATCCCTTTTTCTTGGAGGCCCCACATTCGTCTCCAGAACACCCACAGAAAATCTGCAAAATCTGAAGCAGGCTTATGCGAAACAAAGAATGAATAGTCAGAAATCTCCTTTACAGATCCAGCCAAGAGACTGTCAAGCTTCAAGTCCTGGGTGAAAAGCTGGCTGACCTTTTGGCTGTTTTTCTCTCAACACATCATTCATTAGTGGCAAAAACCATCAGAGGTTATTTCCGTGAGGCTTCTGCTGAAGAAGTGCTTTCACAGAGACCGTCAGTTGTAACTCACTCACACATTTCTTCCCTCATTTTCACCTCAGAGCTATCGGATGAGACAGTTTGTCTCTGGGAAGTAATGCGAGAATATGCAGCATACCTCACACGGCTGTGTTTCCATTCACAGCATAATTACACAATTAGACATTTCGAACATAAATTTGCTCAATGGAAAGGTGGCAATTTTGAAAAAATAAAAAAGTTTTACCACTAGGATGAGATGTTTTTTTTTTGTTTGTTTGTATCAAAATTGGTTTATTCCACAAAACTGGAAAGGAAATACTTTTTTCGTATCCCAGGAGTCACATGATCCAACAGCCGGATGTTGCAACTGGTGCAAGCAACACAGAAGAAGACAACAGGAAGTTATTGAATTGTGTTTTGTTTTTTTTTTTTGTTTTTTTGACATTAGCAGAAGATGGACAAAGATTTGGACACATTTGGAATGGAAACGCAGCTGGTAGCATTGTGGGATGACAAAGACCTTAAGAAGCTCATGATGACTCACTGGAGGAGTGGACACGCATACACACACACACACACACACACACACGCATACATATATACGGACACTTGGGTGTAGACAATTTGCAGGTGTGTGGAACATTCCAACCAGGTGCAGTGGCCCAATGTCGAGAAAAGTTGAATCACTGATCAGAGTTCTGTTATCGACGAACCGTCTGTGTTGGCATTCCAGGATGTTTGTGAGAAAATGACAAAAACAGACATGATGTCACGGAGTGTTTTCCAGATTCCTTCTGATTAAAGGGGAAAGCTGATTCCTGTCACTGTTATCCTTCATGTCTGTCAGGGCAGATAAGGCCCCCAGGTGCCAAATACCAGACAAAGTCACTATGCTTTTTAACAGAGTTTATATGAATGGGTATGTTTCACAAAGGTGCAAATGAAAGAGACGGCTCGATCTAGTAAAAGCGTGCCAGCTGTTAACGTTGTTTAGCACATGGCTGTCACAGGTTAGATCAGGGTGTTATCTTAGCTGAAAGCCTCTCTGTTTACTGGAATGGGATGGGAGGGACAGATGAGTCAAAGGTCAAGAGTCAGGGGGTCTGCTTAGAGTCAAGCCAGGACATAGAGTATGTGGTCTGCAGGGTGGAACACTGGTCAAAAAAATGACAAATATGTGAAAGCAGGGTGGGATGTTCCCATCACATGACAGATGAATTAATAAATGAAGACAGAACAACAAATAGGATTAAACAAACAGCATTAGAGGAAGTTCAGAAAAAAAGCTGCATTTTTTTATTTACAGTTTCTTCTTTTTTATGTTTAAGTCTCTTTTCTTAATTGATGTTTGACTTTACATACCTTTTTTATTCTATTATTTAAAACATGTATTACTGTCATATGCCCTAATCATAAACCAATTTTTGTTTGTTTATTCTTACCGTTGGTAAAAAGCAAATGAGCAAAAACTGATTTATTTAAGTAAGGTTAAACAATGTAAAATCTACCCCACTATGTGCATAATCAGACATACATTTTATTGGTTAAACTCTTGTATTTGTACTCTTGTTTTTTAAAAATGTACTGTTTAAGTTAGATTCAAACTTTAGTCGAGTCCAGTAAAGTTTGTCAGTATAACACATTCCAGTTTGCATGGATGAGTTTCTCTAGAGTCCTCTAATCCTGGAAATGTTCTTCTGCTGATAGAAGCCTGACTTTGTAACTGTCTTTATATGACCCTGAAGGTTCAGGTTAGAGTCCATTACAATGCCCAGATTTCGGGCCTGAACTCTGGTTTCCAGCTGTAATGACTGAAGCTGTGTGTTGACACTAGATCATTCCTCTCTAGGTTCAAATATAATAACTTCGGTTTTGTTTCTGTTCAGCTGGAGAGAGTTATGGCACATCATTGATTTGCTTTAAGCATCTGTTTAGTGCTTCGATGGGTTCAGAGTTACCTGTTGACATTGGAATGTAAAGCTGTGTATCATCAGCTGTGTATAATTGTGGTAACTAATCTTACTTGTTAAAACCTGAGCTAGCTGGAGCATGTAGTTATTGTTCTGACCTCTGTGACTTGGTCTGTTGCAGTAATGGAAAATCTCTTCTTGTAAAGGAACATCTTCCTTTACAAGAAGACGTTCTGGTAAAGGAAGACAAGAACATTTTCCTTTGGTCTTGACCTTTGAAAGCTTTCACTTCATAAAGTTGAATTTTTAATCTGCTGAGAGCTGTGAGAGACCATTTAACATGAGCCAAGTTATTCTGCCATCGCAACAGGTCTGAAATGGGGATGTCACATGAGATATTAAGAATACCACACAGAACGGTTTTTACAGTTGCTTCTATAATGACTGGAAATTCAAGGTGATAAGAGAAAAAAGAGGAAAGAAAGTCATACTGAAGCTTAAAAATGCTGAAACTGCTTGATTCTGAGGTCAGGGTGGAGTTTGGGAGGTGTAATATGTTGAGGGCCTCAAAGTTGGGCGACTTTGGAGAAGGCCTCACTGTGAAAATGTTATGTGTAAGTTTATGCTACTTTTACTAGTCCAGGATTTGTGGTGAAACCACGTTTTTATGAAGGGAGATGTTACGCCCCTCAGAAGGCAGGCATGTAATCTACTCTGCTGAGGTCTGGGTCTAAAGGTGGAGACTTTTCTCTCTCCCTCTGCTTCAGAATGTTTGGTGTTGCTGAATTTAGTTTGTTGCTGTAGATCAGTAACATGAAGTCAGCATAAGAGAACAGCATATGTTGTTTATGCAGGGAAGAGTTGCAGAAACATTCTCACTGAGAACTTTAACAATTTCAGCAGCATATGTCAACTTGTTTCAATGTTGGACACAGACTCTCAGATGTGGGAGTAGTTCCTATAATGAGTTCAGCACATTTGCAGTTCCACCAGATGTTTGCTAATTTCTGCTGGCTAGTCGGAAGGAGCTAAGGGGGGAAGAGCTGCTCTGTGAGGCAGAAGGAGGAGCTTTGTCCTTGAAGGCGTTGCTAGGCCCACCCAGGCGTTTTCCACAGCTGAATGATTGCCTCGGGAGATTAAAGGATTTCTCAAACATGCATAAAAGAATCAAAGCAACATTCTGGGTATGTTTTTGATGAGGGAATAAGATAGTAGCATGATGTATAAAAAAAGTTGATTTTACAGAATACCCCCTCTTTAAGTAATCAAAACTCATTAGTTGTATTCGACTGTATTTAGGGGTCTCATTGTATCGTCCTTTCAAGTCATCTTGAATTACTTTGTGTTGCTCCAGCTCGTAAATCTCCAATAAAAAGTGGCACATGATGATACGCAGAAAGTTCAGCGAGGATGGATGGTTGTGGAACTAATTTCAGTCATGTAAAAAAGGCAAGAGTTAAATAAATCACCATATTTAAAGATTTTGCAACAACTTTTGGAACTGAGCAAATCTCTTGACTATTACTGATGTGTAAAGTTTTCAAGAGTCAAGAGTTTTGTGGATGTTGGATGCAGAACAGAAATGAAGAAATAGTGGATGGGAGTGTTTTGAGGAAGCAGGATGTATTTTGCTCTTAAAGAATGTGTGGGAGATGCAATGATAGAGTAAAGTTAATTTAAAGGAGGAAATCCTCTGTAATAAAACCATGACCTATTGCTCTTGAGCGATTGTGAAATCGTATCTATTATGATTTGAAATAATGCCGTAGATAAGGCTGCTGACAGGCGTGTCAGGTGTTGGTAACTACTGTGGGGTGGAGGTTTAATCATTACGATTAGCAACATTTTTCAAAACAAGCCAAGCCCAAAATCTTACGCTCCACCTAAGGAGGTCCTCTTATGGCTTCATGCTAATAACAGTTACAGTTTTGTCTCACTCAGACATTCTTTGCCACGTTGGCTCCTCCTCCCTCCCCACATTCCCGCTCAGTAATTGCTCCCAGAATTCCTCCCCGTGACGCACGGCACTCTGGAGACTTCTAAACTTGGTTCTGGCTGTGTTGCCATGGTGATGAGAAAAAAGATTAGCCAAATTTTACTTTGGAAAAGCACTCTAGTCAGCCTGTTATTGTTCAACTCCTGATGAGGACACGTGGTGGGGTTGTCTGGAGCCCGCTTGGCAAAAGCCCACTGTAGTTGACACACCACATTTCACAAGCGTGTGCAAAAAACAACCTGCACTGCAGCAGTTTCTGTTCAGTTCTTCACAGATCCTCTCTGTGTCTGAGCAGCTGGACTTCATGTTTTCAGACACAATGGACTCATTTGAGTGGACAGGCACCGTCTGAAAAAGTTCTCCAAAGAGAGCTCTCAGTCTCAGTCAAGCGATAAAAAGAATGAGAAGAAGGGGGAGAGAAAGAATGACTACTGTCTGCTGAGGAAGAATGCTGAAACCGGCAGTCTGCTGAATAATGAAGTATTGACTGATGTGTGAGGCTAAAACGTGTTACTCCAAAGAAAAGGGTTTTAGTTTTTAAATACCTACAGTAGCTCAAAGAAAATAATTTTCCATTCTATGTGGTAGTCAAATGAAAAAAAGAAAAAAAAAATCAGACTCAAAGTTTTTTGATTTTATCTGTCACCACAAGAGGCCATTCAGTTTGATGCAATTTTCTCAGTTAGTCATCATTCATGTTACTCACAAAACTACGTCAGAGGAAACTACAACCACCCTCCATCAGCTGATAACCCTGACCAGCTGGTTGCGAATCTGGTGGGATGCTGTCAAAAAGTAAACTACTGTAAGACCAGCAACGCCTTAATACAGATGACTGTCAAATCCAAAATCCAGAAATGAGATTTGTAGATTTTTCATATACAGCAGATTGCCTGAACCAGCGTAACTTAACATATTAACAGATGTTTGACAGCAGATATTAAAGTGCAAACTTTAATATCTGTTAATCAAACATTTTCAGATTTTGCCACTGTACGTATACAAGGAGATTAAAGCCAGCTCCAAAACGGTGCAAACAATGTTGGAAAATGCATACTAAACATAAGTAAGGTGATGTTTACAATATTGAATCAGTTAAATTTATATATACACATATAAAATATTGGCTAAAACAAGTACGACTACATTATGACATCTTACTGCTTGAGGTAAGGAGACATAAATTCTCTGAAATTCACTTCAGAAAATGCTAACAATCCATCTTTTCAAAACCTGTGATTTCATTTCTGTTTTCAGGATCCAACCAAAAAAATCTGGCAAACACTAGAAATATTTAATGCTTACACATACAGTCACATTCAAATTAAACTATTATTGGAAAGTCAATTTATTTCAACTAGTGGAGAAACAGTTTATTTTTGCAGCCAACATCGCTGATAATAGAAGCGTTAGCAAGTCAGCCATGTTGGATTTGAAGGATTAGGAAAAAGAATTTCCAGATTGCTTTCTATCTTTGTCTGACCTGTAGCTCTCTCTGTGTTGCCTTATAATTAAAAATATAGACAAATCAAGTTGGTTTAATTTTGTACAGACTTGTTATCCTCCCATCAGTGACGGCATATGGCTCATTGGTGGAGGAACTCCTAAGCTGGTTCCTCATAATGGCTAAAACAAGAATCAATGACCTCAGCAACACAAATCCTGAAAAGGACAAAGTTACAAATTTATTGTTTGCCTCAGTGGTTACCATGTGGACTAAATAAACAGATCATAACTTATCCCTAAACATTTTGAAAAGTGACTTTTGACTTTTCTATAAAGCTAACGCTAGCTTGTACGTAAGATAGCTAAACAACAGCTATCTTGTTTAGCTTCAGTCTAACAGTAGACAATAGCTACTAATAGAGATTGCTTTTAAGTGTTTTTTAGCTTTCCTTCTCATTGATAACGCTCTATTTTTGTTAGCTTCAGTCCATCCATCTCTCCGTTTTTGGCTCAGGTCTTTCCTCACAGCAAATGAAGTCCCTACTTATTTATCGATACTCCCACTCCATCCAACCATCACTCTTGAACAAGACACCAATTAAACTTGTTTTCTTAACTTCCTCCCTGCCTGTGAAAAGTTACTTAAATTCAGTTCTTTAGCTACCACACCTGTGGGCCCCATCACTTCCCTAGTCTCTGAGCTACTGACCTGTAATAAATGTTGGTAATGGGATAACAGTTTAGATTCTGCTTCTGAAAAAAAAAGCAGTAAAGTTTCATTTTATGCCTTGAGGAGCCTCTACATGTGAGTTGTGAGGCATAAATTCAGCAACTTATAATTTAGTTGTAGAAAGATCTAGAAGAAAACCATTTCACTTGGAAATATTTGTTCCCTTTATCAAAGTATGATGTTTTTAACCTGGACAATGATGCAGGCTGAATAATCAAACTTGAGACAATACCACTGATTGGATAAGCATGTTTGTCCCGTTTCCATTGACGTCACAGCTTGTATTTATATCTGTCCCATCAAGTAACGACTTTTTGGCGGCTGCGCGTCTATTTCAAGTGCAGTGGCTGACTCATTCCTTCCATGTAATTACCACCAGGCTGACCAGCCACTGCTTCATAGATTGTACAGTAAATGAAACGTGCAAGAAGGGAGGAAGGTTCAGGGAAATCCCTCTTAATAACAGGGGTATCCCAATCTACAGGAAACACGCCATCCCCTTTCCCACAGCACTGCCAGAGAAAAAACACCCCCACACTACCTATATGGACATCTGTACGCCATTAAATTTTCCTCCAACGTTCCACTGCTTCGCCGTTTTTCTTTCCTACCAGTTTTTCCACACCACGCCATTGTGGGCGTAGATGCTTTTATTTTCATTCTAAACAGCGGGAAAACGATTCAGTTCTCTCCTTTGAGTTTTTTTTTGGTTTATGGCCTTGGTAACTTCTTTAATTGGCAAGGAATCACTGTAATTTACTTGGATGCCTTCTTCCAACAATATACACACACAGAGAACATGTCAGATGAAAAGGGGAGAAAAACTGGCGAGAACTATGGTCAGAGCCAGTTGGAGGACCTGATAAATATCGCATATGTTCACTACTTGCAACATATCTGTATGAAAAGGCAAACTGACAAACTGCAACCGCCTCAGTGCCTTTCCCGTGGGCTAGTCTGGTCTTGGAGGAATTTGTCTGTCTGGCAACCATATGTTGGCATGTAGGAAAGTCATCCAGTAGGCCAAGTCCTGACCTTTGGGTGTCCTCTGACCCTTGCAGTGCTCTCTTGTGGTGCTATGGAAACACTACCCATCTGTAAAAATTGGTTGTGGATTTTTGTGTGTTGTTTAATGAGAAATATTTTGTCACTTTATTGAGAAAAAAAAAACTAAAATAAAATTGCATAGATTTTACTACAGCTTACCATTTTTGGTAATAAACTTTGAACCTCAACTTCTTATCACTCAGTAGTTGAGTGATAAGAAAATTGTCAGTCAAATTGAGTTACACACGCCTCTCTACTTTGTACTGTGTAACCTAGAAATACCAAGACATGAGAGTTTAGTACTTAGCATATCATTTATAGACATGAGTGACTGCTGAGTGTTCATCCAAACAGACCAAGAGCAAAGATACAAAACTCTAGTCTATTCTAGCAGTTTTACAATGTAATGATCAAGTTGCCATTAACTTGTGTAAATGCTGTGGCCAGCCAGGACATCATGTCACAGAAGAACCTTCACAGGATCCAAGTTAGTATTACTTTTGTAATTTCTTTGAGCAAATGAAATTCTGAATATATATTAAGGGGTGTTAGGGTTTACTCTGATTAAGGTCATAATATTGCAAATGATTTTCATTAAATAAATGTTTTTATTTCTCCTGTGTTTTTATTTTGCCTTTCTGTATACTCGTCAAGTTGAGATTTAAAGGAAGTAAGAAAATGTCTTGTATGAAGTGACCTAATGTTTTAGCATCTGGGTAGCTCACCCTGTGTGTCAGCAGGCGTATACTTTGGTAGAATTGTTTTTTAAAGTGTAGGAATTGTTTCAAATGGTTTGAGTTTCTTTCGCCTCACACACCATGCTCTCTTTGGATTGTTGCCTGTCTGTGAGTGGTGTGTATAGATGTTTTCCTTTGCATAAAATATATCGCTGCTTGTGTGTCGTCTTATTGTTTTGTATTTCTGTATGCCTTCTAGGTGTGGACTTTGTTTCGGCTTGGCTCTCATCTTGACCTTTGACATTTAGGTGTGGCAGCTGAAGAAGACCAGAAACCGTCCTGGAGAATGAAGAAGTTATCTAACTTGGGCCCCTTTCCTTCCTTGGTGAAACTGTTATTTCTTCATGTTTCTGTCTCTTTTATCTTTAGGATTTCTTTTCTTTTGGTTGTTCTACTGTTTCTCTGTTCCTGTACCAAACTTATGCTCTTTTTTTATACATTACCCATAACTTTAGAACTTTTCCTTTCAATTTCAATGATTTTTAAAAAACCTTATCCTGTATGTTACACATGTGAAAAGGTTCAAGGAGTGTAAATACTGTTGCAGAACTGTGAACTGCTTTTCTTCACAGTTTATTACATTTTTCCCCTTGCCTTTCATGTTGCCATAGCTACAAGATACATTCTGCCCTTGCATGCACTCTCTGCTCTTTTTTTTGTGTTTACCCCTCAGCCATGTATTTTCAAAGCCAATCCTATAAGTCACACCCCTGTCACACACTGCTTGTGTTTTGTGTTGTAAGTCCTCTAATTATTTTTCTGCCTCTAGTTTGTTTTCTTAGCTCTTCTCCTCTTTCTCCTCCCTTCTTTGCTTTCCCTTCTCCTTCCATCGTCTCCTGACCTTGCAGCTGCTGGGATCCTGTTCTGCTTGCCTCTCTCTCCCTGTGCTATTTGCAAATAAACATGAAATGACTGATAAGAGTGTGTCTGTACAAACAACAAGGCTCTTGACCGGTAAAACAATAATGTAAGAATAGCTGGGGAGGAAGGAAGACCAGATTGAACATTAAACTTCAGGTTTGAGTTGTGTAAGAGGGAGATTCCTGACTAAAACCTTCTGTGAAAGAAACCAAACTGTGATCTTCTGGTAAAGATTCAAAGAATAATTATATCACAAAACTAATGAAGTGGCTTTTTTATTAACTAGAATGTTTTTTTGTTTTTGTTTTTTTTCAAAACCATAACCACTACAAAGTAAACAGCTGCATGATGATAGATTATTTGTTCTCATTTCAAATGTTTTTCTACTCTTGCATACATTATTTACTTACAGTATAGAAATTGTTCAACCCTCAATTGTTTCACCATTTTTATCACTTTTACAAATCAATCATGATCAAATAATTGAGTTTTTTTGCCAAAAGAATTTACAAAAAAAAATCTTTGTCAAAGTGAAAACTGATTTCTACACAAATAAAAATGTGAAACATAAAATAATTGCACAAATATTCATCCCCTCTAAAGTGAATGACCTAAGTGTTGAAACACTTATTTTATAATATCTTTTTAATTGTAATTATTTTGTAGAAATCCATTTTCTTACACATTCATACTTATTCTATACATATACTTAGTTATTCATACTCATACTTATTGGTACTATTTGTAGACAAAAATATAATGCTTTGTGTTCTTACAGTGTGAGAGTCTGCCTGAGCAGCAGCTGGATGTCAATACTTAGTCACGGATGCCTGTGCCAATACGCCATGAATCACACTGCAAGGACCCACGAGGATTTATTTAGCCAAACACGACAGCTCACTGATAATGATAGGAATATAGGAAACGTTGCCCACTGCTGCAAACTTCCAGTCCATTATGTTGCGGTCAGGTCGAACATCGCCAAGATCTCGCCCCTTTGATAACACAAATCTCCAGAGCGGGGCCTCGCACGGGCGTGTTGTGTTACACACAAACACACACAGCCAGCTGCCTTTTCTTTAGCCACTGTGCTGCACAGGCAGACACTGTTATGTAATAACATCAGGAGAGCATTATTTAACTATCATTCATAGTACTGCAGCACTGCTTTCTGTTCATTGTGACTGTTTCTAAGAGCTTGTGTTGCAGCAGAAGGGGGCAGTGTGCTGCAGGTGTTGCACGGGGAGGTTAAGTGTCAGGTGAGAAACATTATCTGCTTCACCTCAATCTTTCAAACCTTGCTTTGTTCCGTGCCGTCTTGCGTTGTGTACGTTTCACTTCCGTTCCATTTGTTTACATGGATCATGTGGGTCACTTTTGTTGAATTTGGGATTTTGTGATGACGGGAATCACTGTTTTCCCCCAATAAAACCCCTACCATGTGGAATTCATTTTCATTTTTTACACTCAGTAATACATATGAATAGTTCATGTAACAAAAAAGAAATCATGAATGAAAGAGCAGAAAGAAACATATATTACCTAACTCTCTTTTCACATAAAAAGAAACTTTATTCAGCCCAGATGACTATTAGACATATTTCCAATACATGAAACATAAATAAAAAAAAATACACAACAAAATATTAGCTTATTCAATATCATATAGAGTAAGATGGACTTTTAGATTTCTTTTAAATGCAGAAAGTGATTTAGACCATTTTATCTCACTGCATCCTTCCATCATTGCCATTTGAATCTTCATTTTTTGAAAATCTCAGTTCCTTTTAAGTTGCATTTGCTTTCTGTCTTTACAAATCTGTCGTCAGGATTGTTTGGCTATAAAATGATGCACTTTGCAAATACATTTTATTTGCAAAGTGAACTTTTCCATTCAGAATTTTCCATAAGGATTTATATTGGCTTTGTGTGATCTCAATATCCATGTATGACTAACAACTCTGCTGTCAAAGAAAATCAAATCTATATAATGTTTTACAATTTCTACCCCACACTTCGACACTATGCTAAAGGTGCAGCATTATGTTATTTTCCAGGCAGAGCATAGCATAATCAAGAAACTATATGTTGCCTTCAGTTGTCATAAAAATGCTGTATACATCTCAAATATGATTTTTAAAAAATTATCTTGTAATTTGATGCCTTGACATTGGTTCTCTGTTTCTTTAAGAAACTCCTGCTCTTTCTGAAACTCTGCCTTCAGGAAATCATCACGACATGGCTCCTTTATTAACCCTTTTACATTTTTACCAACATGTCACTGTAAGAAGTTCCCTATAATGAGTTCAGCAGATGCGTAGTTCCACCAGGTGTTTGCTAATTGCTGCTGGCTAGTCTGAAGGAGCTGAGTAGGGGAGGGTGCTGTGTGAAGCGGAAGCTTGGTAGATTGGAAACTACAGCAATGAGGAGAAACTGCATCTCAAAGGCAGGGCTTGGTCCACCCAGGTGTTTTCCCCAGTTGAATGGTTGCCACGGTAGATTAAAGGATTTATCAAACATGCATGAAAGAACAACACTCCAGGTATGTAAGGCTCAAAAAAGTCAACTTCACATTACACTGGCCCTTTAAACTTCTGCATGCAGACTCTGTTGGAGCATTTGGAGCTGACCCAGGTGTCATAACAGGGATTCTGTGAACATCTACGACCTCTGTGGGAATGTTAAAGCATTGATGTGGGTGTGGGAGGGTGTGTGTTCTTGGAATCATTATTCTTATCAGCTTCAGGAGAGTCACCAACATTAAAGGTACTTTCCAAAACAATACCCTACAGAAAAAATAAGCTTTTCATTACCAGCAGTTATCTCTATGCAGCATACCGGCTGGGTAGGAAATAACAGGACCCCCTCCCTGCTTCTATGACTTTTTGCTACCTTCCCTTCTTTTACATCTCTTTGTTCCCCTTTTTCCTTTTTTTGTGCTTTTCCCATTGTTCGGACAGTTTGACAACCCCCTTATACACGCAAATCTGCTGCACTTGTCCATATTTTCCTGAGACAAAGCCTTTGTTGTTTAACCTGTTTTCTCAAATATGTTCTTAACGTGTTTTACAGTATTATAAGCAGCAGAAGGCAGGAAAGTTCTGGCAATCTCAGGTGGAAATGCAGTGTTACAGGAGAACAATGGGGAGGGGAAAACGGCAAAAAGGAGACGCCTAAAATTCAAGAGTAAGGTTGTTCAAAGCACGGTCTGTGGGCTGTTTGCAGATTGTTGGACCACAGTGTATTTGTTATATTGGCATCCTAGACCCTTAGAAATTACTTTAACATTTCCCACACAGTTATCATTCGCTTTGGTTCTCATCTGATCTTGAATAACTTCTGACCAGGGCAAGATGGGTTGCGACCTTTCAATCAACTTCATGTTGTCAGATAGGCTCTATTTAAGTAATTTCTTGATTCTACAGATTTGACAAAAATTGAACCTGGGCATGGCTGGTGAAATCAAATAATGATTTGACAAGGGGTTTCACAGATTTGTTTGGAGAGATTTTTTTCCTCTATAAAAAAGAGGAAAACCATTTAAAAATGGTCTATGAGTTTATTCAGGTTATGCCTGACTGATATTTACCTTTCTTTGACAAGGTGTTTCTTAAATCTTTGATGGGGAGAATACCTTTTCACAACACTTTGCCTCAACAGTATTATATCTTTTTCATTTCTCCAACTCTCTCTATGTAGATTTTATCCTTCATCCTTCCATCCATTATCTTCTGTTTATCTGGGGTCAGGTTGTGGGGGCAGCAGCCTAAGCAGGGAGCCCCAGACTTCCCTCTCTCCAGCCACTTGACCCAGCTCTTCCGGGAGAATCCCAAGGCACTCCTAGGTCAATGTGTCCTGGGTTTTCCTCTGGGTCTGCTCTTGGAGGGATGTGTGTGGAATACCTCACAAGAGAGACGTCCAGGAAATGCCTGAGCCACTTCAACTGTCTCTTCTCAATATGGAGAAGCAGTGGCTCTACTCTGAGTCCCTCCAGGATGAACAACCTTCTCAACCCATCTCTAAAGCTGATGGAGTGAGACAGGGAGGGAATGCCCAGACGCTGTGGAGGAAACCCATTTCAGCCATTTGGATCTTTCGGTCACTATCCAGAGATGAAGGTAGGAATGTAGATGTCCTGTTAAACCGAGAGTTTTGAATTTTGACTCAGCTCTCTTTTCACCACTACCATTTGGTCCAGTGCCCGCTTCACAACATGTCATCCTAATCCACCTATTGTTCTCCTGCTCCGTTTTTCCCCTCATTCGTGAACAAAACCCTAAGATACTTAAGCTCCTCTATTGGGGCAGGACCTCTTCTTCTACCCTTTTCCAGCTCAAGACCATGGACTCTGATTTGGAGGCACTGACTTTATCTTTCCTCTTTTGCTAATAAAAACATCACCTTCCCTTTGAAATGTTATAAAATATGAATATTTGGACTGTATGTTCTTAAGGACGATCATAAGAAGCACCAGGCAAAATAATTCCCTCACAACGATTACCTAATGGAGTTCAAGGGGTGAAGTTAACACTGTTTAAATTCTTTAACATGGGTGGGTCCCTCATCAGAACAAATCCACACTGTGTTTTCAAGTTACGGTTAAAAGGAAAACTGTGAATGCGATTTTAAGTGGAAGGGGTGTGAACACACATAGGCCAGGTGTAGACTTGTATGAATAATTAACACTCTCAGGAGAGGGACCACAAAAGGTGTTGATGCCTCAGAGCCAGTCATATGATAGTGTACACAGAACCTCACAAACACAAGCGTCGCCACCTGTACACTTTTCAGTCATTCATCGCCTTACAGTGTATACACTATTAGCCCTATGGAGACAGATAAACCATTCATCAGCATAGCTTGATACAACTGGAGGTCATGCACTTCAACAACTTTTTGATGTTTTTAAGGCACAATTGTTCTTACATCCCTCCGTTACACAACAAAACCCAGCTTCTTTTGCCATCAACTAAGCTGTGTTGCCTCTTGTTCCCCCTCAAACTAATTGCAAGTTTTTCTAAATAACCCAAAAGAAAAAAACTTCCCCTCTTCCCTCATGTTGCAGAAAAACAAGAAACGAATAAACACATAAAACCCCTTCAGGGTAAACTCATATACTAGCTCATCTGGTTTTGTATTGAGTGTCTTGCACAGACCTATTTCTGAAGCTCAAATCTCACTTTAAATATGGATTCTGTTCTCATTATGAAACTCTAAATAAATAATGACTCACTGATTGATTTACAATCGCATCATAGCCTTATGCATGGCAATCTAATCAGATGTAGAAGAAAGCATAATATTAATGATAAATATGGATTTGGAAATAATATACATACAGTTATCAACATGTTTACCTGGTGCTAATCTGATGTTGACCTATTTCAGACTGGAGGCTGAACCAGTTTATGGTCACAATTACTCCCATTAATCCCAGTCATCATATTACCTACCACAGGAAAATGTCTTGTTTGCATTGTGACCGGATGTGATGGGCTAAACACACACACACATGCAGATGAATACACACCCACGCATATATCCAAACAAGGCGACGGCTCAACCGTCTTTCATGTATTAGTTTATTCAACCTGTTGATATGCGTGTCTGTATGTAGCCATCTGCGTCTGTGTGCACAAGTGGATCCGCAGATGTTCAAAGGTTAGACTGGACTTCAAAGCCTTTTTTCTTGCTATAACAAATAGGGTTGGGTAAGATCCTCAGGCCGGTGCTGATAGGTGCTGCTCTGACACTATATGAGCTCTTACTTACAAACATATACAGCTCAGACCACTCCTTTCATGTCCCCTCCCTTTGGTTCTGAACTCATTTCATTCACTCCGTATGTCAGTGTCTGAGGTGGGTGTGGAAGCTCACTAAGGACAGATTACTGCTATGGACTGTGTGATCAATTTCTTGGGAAGGGCTGGACAGCAGAATTACAAGGAATTTAAAAGTGAAACTAATAATGGACACACATGAACCTTCTTTCTTTCTTTTTCTTTTTTTAACAAATTAAATTCTTTTATTTTTCCAAGGAAAATAATTTTGGATCCCGTGCTCATGGCTTATGAGAAACATCTGTTGGCATACAATACCAAACTTTCCGCACTATAAGGCGCACCTTCAATGAATGGCCTATTTTAAAACTTTCTAAATAAAGCGCATAGAACAGACGCTACAGTTAGGGCTGCTACCGGTCCCTTATTGAACCTATACGGGACGCGATTTGTTCCGTACTCTACACATGTGGATGTGTAATAATAGAAAAAAATATTACCCAAATACATTATATAGTAGGCTGCCCCAGTCATTGTTTCACTCACGGTGTTGGTGTTGCGATATTGTGCCCAACTGCTTTCTGGGTAACACAGACCAACCGCCGCCGCAGTCTCTGTCTCTCTTCCCCCGCCCCCTAGGGTTACCAAGGGCTGGTCCCTTGGTAACCCTAGCCGAAGCACCCCGATGAATGTCTAAAGCCACTTTGTTGACATAAAGAATGTCAACAAAACAGTCCGACTCCGGTCGGCAAGGAGAGCTTTCCGCGACTGGGCCGGGGCGTGGCCGGACGATGGTCCCCCTTCTCCGTTCGTGCACAGCATGTTGGTGGAGAACGTGGTGCTAAATGACCTGCAGATGACCTGATGGACTCTTTGCACCCAGGGCGCTGACGTCACATCTCCATGAGCTAATGCAGCTCATTTGTTTCCGCTTTGAGTTACCATGACAGCTAGAAAAGACAAAGTCGTATTTGAGACGCAAATAAAGCAATACTATGAACATTGGTGTCTTCCTAATATAATGGGCTTTAAAGTTTTCATTAATTTCCAGGCAATCCTGAATTAAGAAGTTGGTGGCTTGTAAATATTTGTTGTTACCAGTTAAAGCTAACACCACACTTAGTCAAAGTTTGCAGCCTTCACTCTGAATCAGCTTCTTTAGCCTAAATGTACCGAGGGGATACGGATGGTAAATAAAGGAGCCTCCCTGAGTTATTTCCATGAAATCACTTCTGTATTAAGCCTGAAAGAGCGAGTGTATGGCAACAAGTGAGCAGACCAGAGCCAGACAGCCGAGCAACTGATCCGCCTGATCACGCTGCTATAAACACCGTCATATTCGAGCGCTTCAACAGGAAACATGCTAAGGTAATAAAACGAAATAACACAGAGACATAACACGGTCATATTTTTCTAAAAGCAACAACTTTGAACCTGAACAGCTGAACCAGATCTCTGACACCAGAGCTGCGCTACTGTTAAGCTATGAGGCTTGTTGAGCTTCGTCAGGCTTCGGAAGTAAAAAGCCCGAACCGTAATCGAACCCCTTTAGTCTCCGACACTAACGACAATAAACACACACAATATACTTGAAAATAAGGTAAAAATATTGTCCATTGGAATGTTTAGATACATAAATAGCACATTTGGCTCAACAATGTCAGAGAATATTGCCTACTAGCATAAGCTAAGGTTAATGTTAGCCACAAAGTTTAAGAAAGTAAAACTCACCTTCGTGTCAGTGAATGTATAACTAGGCGTACATCTTAAAACCTTTGTCCAGCTTACTTGTTGGGGCTTCGGATCCATGTATATAGCTTAATCAAGCCCTGCAAGCACCTGGTGTAAAATGCCATTTTCAATAGATCGGAAACAACCGAGCCGCTTTTCCCCGAACGCGGAAGCTGAGGTGCAAAGAGCCCATTATCAGGTCGGTAGGTAGATAGGTCAGTCAAACTTTATTAACAAACCAGCGTTCTGACAACTATCCCAGCATGCACCGCGCGCTTCTTCTTCTACGGGCGAAAATGAAGTCGGCGGCTACTTACTGTAGTTGCTAGACCTGTTGTGGCTCAATATTGGTCCATATATAAGGCGCACTGTCAGCTTTTGAGGAAATTGAAGGTTTTTAGATGGGCCTTATAGTGCGGAAAATACGGTAGCCTTTAGCTCTTGCACTTTTTCACATTAGCTTAAGTTACTATAGTTATTGGACTTTTTGAATTACAAAATGTTGTGCTTAACTGTTATGGAAAGGTAAAGGATTCACAATAAATGTTTCAAAATATCAACCTGAAAGTGAAATGTGTTTTTACTCCTATGAGACAAGACGTTATACAACTGTTTTACTGCACTCAGTGTTGCTTCTGAGTTGTGTTTCTATTAGATTTACACATCTAAAGCCTGCAGTTTATGCATAAATTAATAAAAAGTTGTAGCTCTGGCTCTATAATTCAGGAAAGCTGAACTACTAGGTGAATACGGGGCCCAGGACTTTCTGAAATATATATATTTTTAACCTCTCAACTTTTCAGCACCACCTGTATGTTTTGTACTTTGTTTTTATTGGCCCATCTTTACAGCTAATGCATAATGATTTAATGTTGCTTACAGTCTCAGTGATTGACAGCCAGGTAATGTCAACATGACATATCGACATAGCTGGCCCAAGACAAAGTTTATGAAGCAGCTGCTTAGGGCCCCTCTACAAAAGCTTATATTTTAACAAAGACCATCCAGAACTCTAAAATGTCTTTATCGAGACATAGAATGGTATCAAATTTGATTTAAGTTTAAAACAGAGATAAATCAAAATAATTATAAATGCTTAATTTTTACATTTTACTGGCATGTTTACTTTATAAACTCTGATATGATGCAGTTTGAGGCACAGTGGTGCAGCAAAACAATAAGCATGCTGTGTGAAGCATAACATCCTCTCCAGGAGCTACAACCACTGGCCCACAAAGCCCTCAACCCATCGGGTCGATGCCCAGTACTCTACACATGCTAGTCCACCCCTACATGAACATCTACACCTGTCTGTAGTCTTTCACCACCTTTAACATGTTCTATCCCATTGCCCGCCTGCTTTATAAACTCTCCACTCCTCTTTCACACGTTTATGACCTGTCAATACAGTTTCCCACCTGAGCTGTGGATCTCTGCAGCTCCTCCAGAGTTGCGTTTAGCTTCCCGTCTCCTTTTTGGACTAATGCTCTGTTTGCCTGACCTGTCAGTTTAGTTGGATCACCATGTCTTGGTAAGTTTGCTGTTGTGTCAGATCCTTTCCATTTTCAGAGGATGTACTGAATCGTGTTCTGCGTGAGAGGTTTGAAACTTGAGATATTGTTTTATATCATATCATGACCCGTCTGATGTGGTACTCATGGTGCTGTTTGTTCTCAGAGAACAGCTGTGTTTACATTGAGGTTAAATGACATGCAGGTGGACTCTGCTGACTCTTTTAGCGATCTCTGAAGGCCCCTGGTTGCATTTGATTTTACTTATGAATATTAGAGAGAAGGGCTTTCAATAGAAATACACAACACTCGTTTCAGATTTAATGTTATTTTTCTCCCACTTTACAACTATATACTACTCTGTGTTAGTTTCTCACTTAAAATCTCAAGAAATAAGTTCCAGTTTGTGGATTTAACATGATGAAATGTGATAAAGTTAAACAAGTATTCATGCTTTTCTGAAAGCCAGAAAGGTTTTTGGTTCAGTTCACATGTAGTTAAAATCAAAATTTTGTTTCTTGTTCTGTAATCATTCCAAAACTTTGACCCCCATCAGAAAACGTTCACACACCAGATCAGTTCAGGTTCAGATGGAAATGCCTCCTTTTAAGGCTGCTGGTGAGAGCCAGATTAGAGGTCTTGGACAGAAGACCAGTGAGGAATTGGACACTTCACATTCTTCCTCAAAGCTCATAAATCTAGCCATGCCTTCACAGTGCAGCTCTTGTTCTGTCTCAACTGTCTCTCTTTTTTTTTTTTCTTCTTTTTTTGCACTTTTACTTCAGTGTGCTCCTCCTGCTCATCCAGTAATCCACTGCTTGTTTTCCCCACCTTGCTGTTTGCATGTAAAACAGTCTGTGAGGTCGCCAGGAATCCCTTCTCCTCCTGACTTCAGCGTAACCTTCAGCTTCTACTCATGGCGCTCCACAGCACCCCCTAATGTTTGGAATACTCACTAATCTAATCAAAAACTATTGCATAAACTGTATGGATGTGACTTGTTCTCTTTTATGACAGCATAGCTGTGAAACAACTGACTGAGGACGTTGTAGCTGTGCCTGGAGCTTGGTAAAGAGTTACACTGGTTGTGACATAAAGTCACTCATACGAGGGAAAGTTTTTTAAAGTATTTAAAACAGGAACCATGTAAAAGGTTTGGATAAATGTGTTGCAACCCTGAGTGAGAAAAAGACCTGACGTAATATTAAGATGTTTTTTTTTTTTTTGATTGAGTTATATTGACTAGAACTTAAAACTCAACATTTGTTTAAAAAGTGCATAAACAATGCAAAGATCTTCCTTTCTGAGTGGTACAACTTCATAACTAACTGAGAAAGTTGTTCTTAA
>NW_006800266.1:0-36971 GCF_000485575.1 Poecilia formosa
TTATTCACTGAAGACGTGCTCCCATATCTTGCTGAAAATTACTTGTAATTACTTGATTTGTCTCATTTCAAATGTATTTAAGACACTTGAAATAAACTAGACCAAAAATACTTGGTAAGGTTTTGTGTTTTTGCAGTGCTGTCCTGATGTAGTAAGGGTACGTGATTCGTTTTAGTTTGCAGCGTTCATACCTGTTTATATCACAGTTTTCAAATGTGGACTAGACCTCAGACTGTGTAGAAAGTCATCCTCTGCTCACATTTCTTCATTATCTTCATGCACCAGAGTTCTTTCCCCGACAACTGTCCTCACAAATCACCAGCCTATCCTGTTGCAGGCCTCTGCTGTCATCTTGTTCTCCCTGCACTCCTTCACCCCACACGGTCACTCCTTTCCATTGACGTTTGCTCCTGTTTTTTGTCTCTCTTTGCTCTGTTTGACCATTTTAGCACATTCCAATCCTCTTCCGTCATACCTGTTTTCCACACAGCCAAGATTTCCTCTCCCCTGCAGGCCAACATTTGGACAAAGACGCTGTGGTGTTACTTTGGACTCCCTGCATGCTCTGTTCCTAGCTACTGTGCACAGGGAAGTGCTAGTAAATATGGTTTATTTGCTGTGAGGATTATGTATGTGTTTTTTGCATGCTCATTGAGGGTTTATATAAGTTTTTTGAAACTTTTGCTCCTGGGTTTATGAAAGTATCGGGTCTATCATTAAAACCTATACATTTTGGTGCACAAAAAGGTTAAAGAACCAAATCTAGTCCAGATTTATTCATCCTCTGAGTCAGTCGTGGTCTGGACAGGAAGCGTAAAGCCAGAACCGAAGCAACGATCTGGAGAGGCTTGGATGATTTTTTTTTTTTTTTTTTTACCACTTTTTTTTTCTCTTCCTCACAAGGAGTAGCCGTGAGGGAGTGAGTCACATCAACATTATTTCCTCTTCGCAAATGCCAGTTGTTTAACTACACCATTGTGTTTCTATGTTATTGTTCCCTTTAATTTTTGCCAGTGTACAATTTTGCTTACTCTGGAAGGCGTTAAAAGCTTAACCACATTTCACACTGTGATTTTTTTGGAGATAAAGCCCCGGGTTTGATATGAACTTTTACTGCCTGGGAATGCAACAATGTTTTTCAAACACAGGCTCAATACAGATGTTTAAATCTTTAAGTTTGGATTACACAGGAGTTAGATGTGGCTAAACACTTTATGGAAAGCTGATTAAAGCCAAAACCTTGCCACTTTGGAACACCCAACGCTTCAGAGAGCACAGAGTATAACTTTTTGTTCAGCTTTGTTAAAATGGCCAACGTAACAGTAGCTGTGTTTCCATTGACCATATTATTGTGCAGTTTGACTTTGCAAAAACTATTTTGCTTAATGCAACACATCAATTTAGAAAAAGACTTTCGTTTTTCGATAAATTTTGGCGCGGGGTGCTGTGGTGGTCAAGGGGTAGAGCACAACCCACGTAAGGAAGCGTTAGTCCTCAATGTGGCCGTCACAGGTTCGAGTCCCGGCCTGGTGACCTTTGCAGCAAGTCTTCCCGCTCTATTTTCACCCACTTTCCTGTCTGACCGCTTTCAAATAAAGGCTGCTAGAGCCAATAAAACCTTTAAAAAAAGTTGTGGTGCTAGGATGAGGTGATTTTTCAGCGGTATCAAAATTAGTTTATTTTGGAAAACTGCAATGGAAACAGTTTATTTGCATGACATGAGTCACGTGATCAATAGCAGCACAACCACCGAAGAGACAGGAAGTAGTTGGCTCTGCTTAGCATGATTTTTAGTACTTCATGAACAAGCTTGTTCAAGCGTGTTTTCAAGTGCATTCCTAATTTAACGGAATTGCAAAATTGTCTTCCTTTTTTTTTTTTACATTAGTGGAATATCAACAAAGTTTTGTGCACGTTTGTAATGGAAATGGAGCCAGAGAGAACAATAACTGTCAGAATAACCTGTGGGTTATCTCATTTGGTAAAGCAGATGGCTTAAATTACACATGACAAAATGAAATCCAATCACCAAAAGTTCATGTCCATGTGGAATTTGGTCCTGATTTTTCTCAACTTTCACCCGAGATAACCGGCCACAAATTTGTGACAAATTCCTCACGCTGCGGCAGATAAACCTCAGTCCTCAAAGTTATGTAACAAGTTTGGACTCAAATATTTCGGTGCAGAGTGGTGCTGAGGTTTCTGCACTTGTCCAAAGTGAATTATGACTGTCCTTTCACTCCACTTCCAGGATGAAGTGCTGTTCTTTCATCTCAAACCAACAGTTCAACTTGACCTCTTGACATTTTTCTCTCTTGGCTGTAATCTCTTGTCTCAGTGAGGAAGAGTTGTCAGACTCTACGGCTTTGTAATGCATAATGCTTTAACAGCTTTGGAAGGCTGCACACAGAGTACTAGCCACTTTATTGTAACAGTTTCACTTGGTTCTGGTCAGAGGAATGTTGGGGGAATCCTAAATCAGGGATCCTCAAAGTTCTCTGGAATGACTAGAGAGACAAACAGAAATAAAGTTTCAGCTTAACTGTGAGAACTTTATAGAAACTGCTGGGAGAAGAGGAAAACTAATGCTGGGTCAAATACGGACTGGTCCAACCAGGGGTTGATTCAACTAAGCAAGACTGGGTTCTGGGTGTGACCCCAGCATATAGAGTTACCTTTTCAACTCATACAAATGGTTTTATGTTCTGAATGACTAAATTCGTTGTCACACAGTTGCCTATCATGCCACATACTGTCTTTGAAGTAGGCTTGGTGCTTTTGCAGCATTTCCATTGTGAAAAGTGAGCATCATGTCCAGGTAAGTTACTTTACTGAGATACCACATCATCATTCGTTTTTTTTCCTCATAATAAAGGACGAAATATGTATCAAAGTTGCATTGTTTCTGTAGCAAGAGTGGCTTCCTCCCACAGTCCAAAAACATGACTGTCAGGTTAATTTGGAGAGACCAATTAACCTGGCCTCTCCTACGCTGTGAGTGTCTGTGTGCATGGTTGTTTGTCCTGTGTGTCTCTGGGTTGCCCTGCGACAGACTGGCGACCTGTCCAGGGTGACCCCGCCTCTCGCCTGGAACATTAGCTGGAGTTAGGCACCAGCAACGCTCCCGACCCCACAGGAGACAAGGGTGTAAAGAAAATGGATGGATAATAATAAAACACAGGTATTATCATTTGTCCCAATGTTCCAGGTTTGTTCCATTGAGATCAAAAGATCACTTTTACAAGAAAGACCTGGCTAAGAATGGCAGCATACACAAAATATATAGAAATACACTCAGGAAAAATGATTGCATTTTTACAACTTGAAAAGTCTCAAATAGCTGTGTATATATATTTTTCTTTTTAATTTTGACAAATCCAAGACAAATCTGTGGCATGCTGGATTATCAGGCAGTCAAAGTGTATATGCTGCACCAGCTGTGTTTTCATTAACCATACAATTGGACAAAGTTAAACTGCAAAAATAAATTTGTTTATTGGGAGCAATTTTGAAAAACAAAGTTTTTCACAAGTATGAGGTGATTTTTCAGCTGTATAAAAATAGACGTATTTCTCAAAACGGCTATGGAAGCACTTTTTTTGCATGACATGATCAACAGCCAGATGTTACTACTGCCGAAAACGTCGAAGACAATATCAAGAAGTGGTAGGAAGATGATCTTTTTTTTTTTTTTTTTTCCCAGACAATGTGCAGCTGGCTCCACCAGAGCTCTCATAGCATCACAGTAGTCATTCCAACGTGTTGAATTAATAGCTCTTCTGTAAAATCCCCAAAACATCACATACTTAGACATTCCCAAGTATAATGGGAGCGTCTTGGGGCCACAAGCGACAACCTGTGCCCCACAAATCTGGCATGCTGGATTATCAGACAGTCGAAGTCTGACTGTCTGGAGCGACAACTTGTGCCCCCAAGTTGTCGCTCCAACTTGGGGGCAAACAAAAGAAATACAGGAAAGGTAACAGCCTTTACTTTTATTGACAAAACAATACAATTTGCAAAGCAAAGCTTAAACCCAAAACCTAAGAAAACCAGCCCAAACTCTTTTATCAAAAAAAACAATTTTTTTCATAATTGTTGTGTTAATATCAAGTGACTTTATTTTTGAAATGTCAAATTGTGCAATCACATGGTCAAAAGAAACGCAGCAGGAACTGAAATGGCACACAAGAGAAATACAGCCGGACTTATCAAATCAAAACAGGAACTAAGAACAACAATGGAACAAAATCAATAACTTAAAAACTGTAACTGGAAAATTAACCCAAGATGAGTTTTAAAGGACAAATCCCAAACTCTAAAATAAATAACTGAAATAAAACTTACAGTAGAAATAATGCAGCTTCATAAGGCCTTAATAGATCTGTGTCTATGAATGCAACCCATTTAAACTCCTCTGATGCATTTCTATTGTCTCAGCTGCAAAGTAACGTCACAAAAGCTCTGCACAGGTAAAAATTATTCCGACTTTGGCACAGTGCATGCTTTTGCACGCTTGGTGGTGTGTTAAGCTCTGCCCAGCAGCAAATCTGCCATCATCTGAGACCAAACATGGTGGCGTGCCACAGCTTCCTGTGTGCATGATGCCTCATACACGCAAGACCTGCATGCATTAACCTGAAGTATGAAAGATGACAGTACACCTCCAGCCAGATATATAGACTCCTTACTTTATACATCTTATACATTCTGTTAAGGTTTCATGTCATTTTGTGCTTTAATAATCCAGTTTGAAGACATAAATAAGGATTTTTATATCAATCCTTTTCAGTGAACCACATCCTCACTCTTCTATGAGTCATGTTTACATGGTGACAGTTGCAAACAGTTGCTAAACATCGACCCAAATACAGAAAAAACCCAAACTGAAACAGATAAAAGGTTAAAAAAATAAATAAAAAACAGGAACTCAAGTCAGGCAGTACAGTACTGAAAATAGCAAGGATGCCGTCACTGGTTTCAGTTTTCGGATTCGCTAAAGACGATAATCTTATCTCTGTGCAGAAACTTGGCACTGCTACAGATCCTTAGATGTTGATGTTTTATTTTTTTATTTTCACGACCGCAGAGTATTTAGAGCAGGCAAAATAAGTCTGCTGTCAGCTGTGAATGATGGTCTCTAAAACTAGCAAAGAACACACTTCCGAATTTTACCCACAAATATTTTAGAAAAAGGAACTTTCATGATAAATTTCTCAATAGCAGAAAGAAGTCATATTTTTGCGATAAGATTCTGGGATCAGATCTGTATCGTCCATTTTCTGTGCTCCACTTGCTTTATTATCAGTTTACTTGTTCCCTCTTGTTCCTGCTTCTTGGTTTGGTCTTTATTTTAGTAAATTCTCATCACTAACATCAAGAGATTTAAACATCATGAGCTGCTCACTAATGTTCTCTAGTAAACTTCTGATGTCTAACTAGAAGAGCTGGATTTACACAGATTGAATTACACATATTAGAGATTCTTCTAATTAGGTATCTTGAAAGAAATTGCCTTTACATATTATTTGTGGATATCAGCATAAAAGGAGACTGCAAACATAAGCACTTTTAAAGGGTCAAATTTATCTAAGATTGACCTTTGCCTTGATTCTATCATGCACGTTTGAGAAATCCTTTAATCTCTATGGCAACCATTCAGCTGTGCAAAACGCCACGGTGGACCAAGCTCCACCTTCAAGCTCTTCCTCAGAGCTGCAGTTTCCAAACTTCTGCCTCACAGAGCAGTGCTTTCCTACCACTCCCCCAGTCAGCTCCTTCAGACTAGCCAGCAGCAATTAGCAAACACCTGTTGGGACTGTGCATCTGCTGAGCTCATTCTTCTCAAACGCTGGTAAAAACATTGTTAAAAGGTTAACAGAGGAGCGACGTTGTGATGACTTCCTGAACGCGGAGTTTGAGAAAGAGACAGAGGTCCAATTCCTTTAGTCATATTTTATATAAAGAGCATTTTTATAATAACTGAAGTTAACATAGTTACATTATTGTGCTATAAAATGGAACTATGTGCCTGGAAAACACATAATACTGCCCCTTCAAGATTTTTTTTTTTAAGTCCCTTATTTTTCCTTCCACTTCATAGTCATGTTCTATATTGTGTTGGTTCACCACATAAAATCCCAGTTAAATGCATTATTTACATAACACATCAACATTTGTTGTAATAACATGGCAAAATATTCAAAAGGGTGTGAACATTTATGAAAAATTTCAAAATATATCTTAAAAAGTAGCAATGCAATATGGTTTGCGTTATGGTAGTTTTTGTTGTCGCGCTTGGCACCAACACTGGGTGGCGTTTTGCCCTCTCAGCCGAAGCCCCTCCCCCAATGTTCCGCTGACATGCCAAGGCTGTCACTCAGCGGTCACGCATTAGCGTGGGCCCAGCGTAAACAGCAACAATCGGACTCTCAATGCGATCCACTTTGGTGTGAGTTTAAGCACAGACACACCCAGCTGCTTTCTTAAAGCAGCTAACGCGGCGGGGGGTAACGCAAGCTGGAACAGGACTGTATGTACCTGCTTACTGAGTCTGGCATAATAGGGAACATGAGTTTGTTTGATTAGAGGAGAAAAGAGGGGATCAAAAGATGAGAGATGCATACAAAAAAACTCACTCATAAGATCCTCTCACTGGTCACATTACTGTTACTGACTCACACAGTCAACCCTGTGACAAACCCTTCCACACACAGTGAAAACACACACTGGAACAAACAGGCCACTTACCCTCTGCAGAGTACTAATCTACTGTCTGAGGCCTGTCTGAAGGATAATGTTACAGAAAAAATGCTTGACTGTTATGAGTAGATCCCTGCCTCATGTAACTCCTGATCTGTCTTTTGAAGCCTACATTCTGTTTATGCTGAAACAACGCTCTTTCTGAATAGATCACAGTGTTACACAGCGCAAAGGAATCAATCTGTTTCAAGTGTAACGACATTATGTGCCTGTCGAGATTTAATATTCTAATTAAGTCGTCTGCTGGATTGGAGGAGCGGGAAGGGGTCGGGGTGATTTTCTTGGAGTTGGAGCTGGCAGAGCCTGTTGGTCACATGGCCCAGAGTGACTCATTGTCACACTGTGTCATATTAGTGCACACTGTGAGTTGCAAAAGAGAGAGAAATATCTAGAAGTTCACTATAGATCAGTGTGAGGCAGAAGTTTGCATGTAAATAGTACGAAGGTGAAGCCCAACCCCCTCCTTGTGTTTGAGATTTGGTCTCCATGGCAACCTACTATACTACCTCAAATACAGTTGTCTAGTTTAGCTGCATCAGATTGTGATCACACAAGAAGGAAACACATACGTTTCCGGTTTCTACACAGGAACCTTCTACTCTCCATGAGCTGATTTCTTCACTTGTAATAAGAAGGCTTCCCCTATAAGAATCTGAACAGTTATAGACATGAGTATGAATATTTCTCATGAGTATCTGAAATGTTTCATGTGCTTATCTTGGGCCAATAGTTCCACAATTAAGAAACATAAACAGTTAGTTTAAATAAATCTTCAAACTTAAATTTCTAAATTATATACCTACATCGAAAAAATGCATCAACACTTGAACTCTTTATACTTCTGAATCTTATAAAATCATTAAGATAAGATAAGATAAATCTTTATTGTCATTGTAGCATAACACAAGGCTCAGTAGTACTTTGAGATTGATCTACTGACCTACATGAGGCACAAAGAGAAGTCCTGCTTCGGAAACTTTTTCTGAATTGAAATTCAGAAAAAGTGCATTAGTGTGGCCGTAAAACAGATGACAATAAAAATTATTCTTTACACATGGTCCATTTATATTGGGACTATATAATTCATTTTGTATCTCCTGCACTACTGTCATAAAACAACTTGAATTGCTGTTATGGCTTGTCAGTTTATTTGCTGATTGCTCCGCAGCAGGTATCAGCCAATCATGTTAACTATAACAATTATTTGGCACCACCGAATAATTTTGATTGTTGAGGTTGATAGATAAAATAAATTCAGGATGTGCTGCAACAAAGGACTGAGAAAAATATTAAATAAACCCAGCTGCTGCTTTAGAGTTTACATGGCTTTTCCATGCATGGAGGTACTCCAGCATGTTCGGTTAATTGCCTGTCCAAAACTTCCTCTTACATCCACCCATAACCCTGAAGTGGATTACAAGGATATTAACGAAGTAGGGGGTTAAAATTAAAGCCAGACCTGGTGTGGTAAAAGCAGAGTCCTTACCAAATGAGCAGAAAAAGCTCTCTCTCTTTCTTCTGACTGGCAAGTGTTCCTATACTGAAGAAAAAAATTTAAAACCTCAAAGAGCTTTTTGTTGATCAGAAATTACAAACTCACCCATGCATTTCCCACAGTTTGAGACCAAATCCTGACCAGGCTCTAGAAGGGGGTTTACAGTATGCTCAAAGGCATTCACTGACTTTCCATGACTCATCATGGGCAATGCAGGGTTTAGCATCGTCTTCAAAGACACGTGGACATTTGGTGTTCGGGGGTTTAGGGACAAACGCCACCTCCATAGGCATAAACAATCCAAACAACTAGATTACAGCAGATAATCAGTTTACTACCTGTGATGCACTGCGGTATGGTCAGAAATCTAAGTTTGTTGATACTCGGCACTGCCTTCCCTTAACAGATGGACAAAAAATATCTTTGATCAAAGAAATTTGAGTCTAGTACAGTTGCTGTAGCAGTTGGAGACTTTAGGACTATGGAACCGTTTTACCTCCCACACAAACCCAATCCTCCGCCCACTTCTTTGAGTCTCTCACATATGTGGAGGAGACATCTAGATTACAACGTTGCCTCCTCCCTGCACAAAAAGTGCTGACGTGTTTTTTTTCTGCACCGTAGTTGAATCTTACTTCCATAAAGAAGGGATAAGCAAGTCTTTTTATGAATGGATCTGCTACATGTCTGTCAGCATCTTTGTGGCAGTAAGAGGCACCTAGGTGTGTCAGTTAGAGAGCTTCACTTGTATGTGGCTCTGGCATATTTATCTACAGATGTACACACTTGCAGAAGAGGGTAGCAAAGATGCATATGAACGTTTTGTTATATTCTATATTTGAGTCTCACATTCACTGCTGCCCAAAAGAATCCTCATCCTTTTTGTTTTCATCAGACCTCAAAAACATCTTGTCAATAAGCTGTGAACTGAAGATGAGCTAAAGTTGTTTTCTCATTCTGATAAATACCACTCTATGGCGTAAGTGTCACTTATCACTACCAGGTTCTAATATGCTTTTGGAGTTTTCCCACAGCAACCCAAAACAGCCTCTTTTCCAGGCCCTGTGCCAGTGTTTTTCCTGCTACTTTTTTCCTTTCCATGCTTTTCTCAGCTCCACTCAGACGTTTGGTTGAAATGTGCTGGCATTTGAGACACACTGTAGGCATTGTTCTGGGGATCCATGGGGTGGTCCTATTTCATTTTATGATGCTGGTGGAAAATTGCACTTTTCAGTAGCAAAGAATGACATATGCTCCAATAAAGCATAGAGCATCTATGCATCTGTTTATTATGGGTGGGCACTTTGAGAGAAAAGTGTTTGACTATAAATTTTTAAAAGTCGTAATGAAAAGTTCCAGTTTAATATTTAACTTTGATATGTCAATACATTGTGGAGGTGGAATAGTAATATTGTGGATTGTTTGCTTTGGACAGGCTGCATATAGTGCAGTAGGTAGCACTGTTGCCTTGGAGAAGGAAGGTCTTGGGTTTGAAACCGGCATTGAATTTGCATGTTCCTCCCTTGGGTTCTCTCCAGGTGCTCTAGATTCCTTCCACTGTCCAAGGACATGATTGTTTGGTTAACTTGTCTCTGAATTGTCCGTAAGTGCATGTGCACAAGGTTACTCACTCTTTATGTATGTGAGGACCTGTCCAGGGTGTACCCTGCCTCTCGTCTAAAGTCTGCTGGAGAAAGGTGACCCTATAGGATAAGTGGGTAGAGATGATGGATCGATTTTTCCATTGGCCCTTAGGTTGCATTTTTTATGAAGTCCACAAATATCATAGATCTGAATTCAAAGAACACCCATAACTTGGTATTTTACCTTTTACAGTAAAGTGTTTTGTAGGGCTTGACATAAAGAAGGAACAAACTCCGAGGACCACTACCTTGAGATAATGGCTACCTATTACAACCAGTTGCCACTCTTAGCGAAAAAACTGCATTTCTTCTCTAGGCAAGACTGTCATGTTTCCTCCAAACTTCACTTAAGCTGGATACATATATATGTTGTAACTAGCAGTGTGTGTGGTGGGATCTCATGGTGCTTAGTGGGCATGAAATGTCTCGCCAAAATGAAGTTGGGGTTGCTGTGTCTTTGTCTGACGTATTATTATGATCCCAGATATGAGTGATTCTATATCTTAGACTTTTACTTTGAAGTTCAAGAGGAAGCTTTACTTGACCTGTTGAATTGACTCAGTCGTCTAATGATGATGCTAGTTGCAATGTCTCACAAAATTTAAGCACCAATAAGCGCTAAATCATTTCTGCAGCATTCCTTTGGATACCCTGCAGAAAAACAGAGAGTAACAGACCGATGAAATAGAAATAATGGTAAAGTTGGCATCTGATTCATGGCTTCCAATTGGAGCTTAATATGTTTTATTTTCACAAGGAGGAAGTTCAAACCATCTCTACTATGGATCATAATGGCTTAAGATCACATCCCCAATTCCAACATCTCTTTGCCCAGTATTCTAACCAATGCAGCCAAACAGAAATTTAAAGAGGAATGACAAAAGCAAATAACTTGATTAAGAGTGCTTACCAACAACTGATAGTGCAGGACATTTTACTGTGAAATATCATCTCCGTTGGATATGACCAGTAACCATGCCAACCATGTTGTCACGACAACCATACCCCGTTGTTGTGACAGTCATCACATTGTCATACAGCAACATTCTTCAGTCAGAGGCCTTTTCAGAGCATCATCTCCCACAACAACTCTTTGAAGATCCATGCAAGTATGATTTACATGTAATCTTTCATAATTTCTCTTTATGATAGTTTTTTTAAACTACATTCTTCCTTTAACTGAATAAATCAAACTTTATATTGATTGTACCTCAATATAATTAGCAAACACTATTTTCGATTTAGTATGTGAGAGGCAAGCATATAAAGTCAAATATAGCATAATGTAACAGTACAGCAGGAACGTTTTAACTACACAAAATGGCTTCAGCATAATACTTTGTGTAGGACAGACACAGAAAACTTTGCCTATGGCCAGTTGACAGAACTGTTCTCCTTCTCACACTAACATGATGAGAAATCATTATATAGATGAACCACATGTCCAGACTAGGCAGAATCTCCATACCTGTACTTTACTTCCCAGGGGAAAACTTCAGATTTTCTTGTTTTTCTAAATCAAAATACATTATTATTCACCACTTTTGTGAAAATATATGAAAATCCTTATGTTTGATCTGCACATCATTCATTTCGTTTGGGATAACAGAAACCATACGCAACCTCCAACAAGGAGGAGCATTGAGCGCTTAATTGGAAACAGACTGAGCTCAGTTTTCTTCACTTGCACTTTCAGACATCTAAAAAAGACTGTGTGTCTTCATTGGTGCTTTCTGGTGTCTTTGTCTTTAAAGGACAAAGTCCACCGCCCCTCTCCGTTACCCTCTCTCACCCTCACACACAATTTCACAGAGTACCATTTCCGGACAGAAATGTGTTTATCTTTCATTGTTTTACAGTCTGCACAGGGGCTGTTTGTGTTGTGACTCAGTCTCCAAAAATGTGCAGAAGTCTTGAGGCCTGAGTCTGGCCGAATTAACGTGAATCAGTTTCTCACAAAGACTTTGTGTTTGAGCAACTTCTGTCCGGTCGGTTGCCAGGAAGAGAGGCGACTGCAAATCTCCAGTGACACACATGCCCTGAGCTGCGTTTGTTTCCACCACGCAGCTACGCACCCCACAATGCGCAGTTGCACATTGTATGGCTCTGTGTACTGCCGTTTCCATAGCAACCACGTCATTTCCACTGCAGACACACATGTATCTGCATAAGTCATTGCCGGTTTGTGGTAAACCCCGTTGTTGTGGCAACGGTGGGTGTGGCCGAAGGGCGGGCAGAGGAGAACTGTAAGAGCAGGATCACACAAGGACACACACACACACACACATATGCGGAAACATGAGCAAACCGTGCAGCATGAATTAATAGAAAGAGGAGCCAAATGAAATGAGTCTGTGATTTAAATAAGAGGGAAAAGCTTCCCTGCACACAAACTAACTCTTTGTGTTGGAAAGAAGAAGACAGCAAATCAAGAGAGGAACCAACTTTTTTGTGGGCACTGGTAAAGTGGGCTCAGGGCCATGGAGCTGAGTGGGACCAGGTTTTTCCATGGAACATGTGTGCAACAACCTCCTCAGTTACATATCCATGCCTTGTTTTATTTTTTGCAAACTGAGTTATAAATACTGAATGGCAAAGGATCGAAAAGGCAGATTGTAAAACTGATGTTGAAGCCTATCTAGAGATTTTTTTCAAGTTTTTACACACCAGTTCACGGGGATAAATGGATGAACGTGTTGGTAAAGAAATACCTTTAGCTTATATTACCAAACATGTAGTAGTTACACATTACAACATTTCGCTGCCAAAGAACTTAGAATTAGGAGGGTATTCTAACACCTTTATGTTTATTTATGGGATTCATAGCTGGGAATTATGACACTTAACATGTACTGAAATGCAAAAAAAAAAAAAAAAAAACACTGGCCAACTCTATATCAATTTAGTACTTTACAGAGAGTGAACCAAGGAATATTTCAAACCTGACAAAATTGTGTAAACAAAATGGTTATTGTGAGAAAAAAATATTCCTAAATATTCTATGCAAGCTTTTAGAGCAAATAGACAATAAATTCTCCAAGCAGGTCAAAAAATATTCACAAAAAATGCAAAGGGAGATGCAGAAAGATGCAGCTAAAAGAAAATTCAAACACATGTGAAGGTTTATCTTTTTACAATAAAGTGTGACATAGATTGAAGTTGTTGAAAATGATAAAAAGAAACAAACAAAATGTAGTCACATTGGTTTAATATATAAAATAAAGAACTAACATCAAATATCTTTCTTTCAGTGCACAGAGTGTTGATGAAGCCACAACCTTATGCAAACCCCTTCCACATATGGAAAATTGCAGAGCCTGACAAACCTGAAGTACTTAATAACGGCTGCTGGATAGAACTGCAAATATCCTTTCATACACCACAGTGGGGAAATTCAGGTGTAACAGCTACATCGATGCATGTAGGTTAACACAAAAATAAAGAAAAAACCATTAAGATATATAAAAACATAATTACGAATAATATACTTATAACAAAACTGTGCCATTATCAAAAATCGTGTACTCTGATCCAAGGAGTGTGCAACGAAGTAGGATCAGTTTTGTATGATACAAAATGTGCATGTGTAATTGTGCATTAATAGACAACAGATTATCCACAGCATATGAGAGACAACATGTGACAAAACCAGGGAAGAGTTTGTGAGAAACTCATTTCAAACTGTGCTGCTGCACATTTCTGAGTCAGCAGCTCACTGACTTATCCACAGGTGTTACTGATTACCTGCCCAGACGTTACCCTGGGCAACCGTGAACCGCTGGCATGTGGTGGTTATCAGTAAAACCCAGTGTGCAATCTGGCACTTGATGAGGAATGATAGGCATGCCTGAAATAACAGATGAGCGCCCGGTGGAGGACGACTTTGAGTGGAGGATTTACTGCCCTGAAACGGTGCGACTGCACCTGGACACACCCTCTGAGTCTTGACTGGCTGCAGGACACCGTCCGCCCAACTTCCTGTTGTGTCAGAAGAACGATCCTCTCTGTATATCAGTGTTGAGATTGCCCAGGATGTTTCATAATGATTCAACTTACAGCACAGATTCAAGGTGGTGTGTTATGTTGTATACTCTTCAGTCTGCTTGTCACCTCAAACCAAAGTCGCTCAGCTGTGCTGTACCTGTAATACAGCTTACAAACCTATAATCTATACTGGATCTGTTCCAAGAAAGCCTTTTTGCAGCACATGATCTCTATGTCTGTTTGTGACTGGTAGGCCTACTCAAGACAGGACTTTCCTCTGAACTTCAATAGCTGCTGATTTGTGGCAAATTTCTAGCAGGCATGACAACGGTGGACACAGTTAATGGCCTTTTTTTTGTGCCATAAATTCAATAAGTTGTAGAAAAAGTTGCAGAGAGATTTTAACCCATTTTGACATAACAGCATTTACAGTTGCAGCAGATTTCTAAGACGATTCGGATGGACGCACAACTATTCAACCACATCGCAAAGATGCTGCAACAAATCTGGAGACTGTGGCGACCACTGGAGTACAGAGACTCAGGTTTACTGTGATGCTTACACAACGATCAACTGGTAAGTGGTACAAAGAAAGTATCTCCCACACCACTACCTATAACCTGAACTGCTGATATAAGGCAGGAGAGATCCATATTTTAAGGTGCTTCAAATATTCATCAAATATTCAGCCAACTTTTAACAAGTCGCTTGCTGTCCAATTTTCATGAGCATGTGTGAATTGTAGCCTCAGTTTCCTGTTCTGAGAGCTGACAGAAGTGATACCAGTTCCTTTCTACTATCTTTAAACAACCTGTCCATCATCCTGTTATTTGGGTATCAGGACATTTTTATCCACAAAATTGCTGCTTGCTTTCATCTTGTTTAACCATTCTCTTTAAAACCAAGAGAATGTTGTGTACAAGTCCTAGGAGATCAATAGTTTCTCATATAGTCAAATTTCACTCCAGCAACCATGCTACCTTCAGAGTAACTTAAACACCTTTTCTTTCCTCCGTATTCTCAATTTAAACTTCAGCAAGTTGTCTTTCCCATGTCTAGACTCCTAGATGCAGTGAGTGACTGCTGTGTCAGTGGCTGATCCCCAATTTCTCCTTTAATCAACTGAACAAGTTTTTCCAATGAAGTGGCTGCATTCTGGCTGTTCCCCTCCCAATCCATATATCACCGGACCACTGTGACACCTTTATGCTCAATTGCCCGATAAATTCACCTGAAATGGAAAACGTTTTACACTTGGTCAAATTATGATTTGGTCCCAAAAGGTTTGCTTCTTGCCAGGATGTTGAACAATCGTAATGTTGTCTAATGAGACTACAAGGCTGTGTCAACGTCTTGGATGCTTTAGCAATCACCTGTGCCATGTTGCCCAACTTGTAATGCCACCACCTTTGCCTTCTGCTCTGCTCTTCTCCTTCAGTATGTGGAAAGGAGGGAACATTTAAAGGGGCAGAATTATGTCAAATTAACTTTTTTGAGCTTTCCATCATCTGATGTTATTCTCATCAAACACATTCCTGGAGTGATACTTTAATGCATGTTTGAAACCATTCCGCTGTGCAAAACGCTTGAGGAGCCTAGCTCCCCCAAGCAATGACCTAATTCCTCAGAGATGCAGCTTCCAAGTTTCGGCCTCACAGAGCAGCCCTCTACCCGCAACTCCTCCACGCCACTCCTTCTGACTAGCCAGCAGCAATTAGCAAACACCTGGCAGAACTACGCATCAACTGAGCTCATTATGGGAAATACTTCTCAGTGAAATGCTGTAAAAATGTTGTTAATGGGTTAATAGAGGAGCCATATTGTGATGACTCCCTGAAGGCAACATTTCAGGAAGAGTTTTTAAAGAGGTAGAGGCCCAATTTGAAGGGGTTAAATTATTGGCTCAACTTTATTTTAGCTCATATTTGCTACTTATATATAAAGCATTTGTTCTAACAACTGATGGTAACATAGTTACTTGATTATGCTATAAAATGGCACTTTGTCTGGAAAACAGACACAAAGTTGTTGCCCTTTGAAGGGTAACAAATGAGGTTTAGCCTCAGCTATGAGTTCTGTAACAAGCACTTACAATAAAGATAATCAACCAAACTCAAATGTTCTTACTCTTTTTGTCAATTGTATGTTTATTATTTCTTGGACCAAGACATAAAAATTTAAATTTCCCAAACTTAAGGCCAATTCGTACCCAAAGGGACAGAAAAACATGTTCCGTAACATGATATCATTTTGTTCTCACTGCCCTGGTCTGGGAGTTTTAATACCTCGTTTTTGATACATCATCTGGTAAGAAAGTTTTTTCTTGTGTGGTGTCTGACAGTTAATACATGCAGACACTGCAGAAGAACAGCCCAATAAAGACTTACAGAAACTTCTAAACTTGAGTTGTTGTAGAGTCAGAAGTGTCCTGGCCAGAGAGCCTTTCGTTCTTGCTCTCTTCACCTCAGGAACATGAACAAATTTCTCTGTTCTTGCAGAGTGTGTGTTGGCCTTAAGCAGCATGTTGATACTGAGAGGCAGCTTGCTGGTTCATTGGTTGTAAAGGGCAGACAGACGGCATTCTAGATTCTACATGCTTTCTGGCACTTCCTTGTTAGAGGACGACCATGCAGTGCAGACAGATCATCCTGCATGCTTTGCTACCATTATATAAGTGGAAAAAAAGTCATGATGTCCATGAAGGTATGCCATGCAACTGTCAGCTCACACTGTGATTACTCCAAGTTAATCTGGTTTATCTGGCCTAACATAAAAAAATAAAACTTAAAAATAAAGTATTTGCCCCCTTGTGAAATCATGAATTAACTGTGACTATCCAGATTTTTAGAAAGCTGAGTTCAGTTTCACCAGCCACACCAAGGTATGATCATAACCAGGTAGACTTGGATCGACCCGTTTGACAACCTTCTTGAGAATGGACGTCCTACCATGACTTTTAATGAATTATCACGTGAACAAGATTATTCACATGTGATTTTAATTTAATCTTTTATTTGACGGAAACACAAAAATTAAGAAGTTGTGTTTTTTCAACATGAGCTGAATATAAACAAAGATTTGCAATATGTATTTGTAAACATATTTGCAAATCTCTGGTGATCTGAGACTAATTTCCAGTTATAAAAATAACTTGTAATAAAAATGATAGACTTTATCCTTTTACAAATGAATTCAGTTTCACTAGCTGACATAGTGAAAGTCTGATTTTAGTCTGACTAAAATTTATTTCATAATCTAAGGTATTTAAATGTGACAAAACAGGTAAAACAGAAGAAATTCTTCAGATGGTAAAAACATCTGTGTATTAACAAAATATAAAGTCCTTCATGTGTTCAACGTAAGTACATCCTTAGGCTTCAGGCTGCTTTGAAAGTAGTTTCAGAGATGACAGGCTGTGGATTTAATCCATTTTTCTGAACTCCGTACTGACCTGTGGAACTGACAATAGCAGGAAATCCTGGACCTGAAGCCTGGAACCACCTGAACCTTTTAGATCAATGTGAGCCTGAAGATATCAGACCAGTGGCTTACAACAGCCCTTCAGGTTAGAATATACAACTGTTTTAGTTTGTGTATAAACCACATTACAATCAACTTCTGAGATGAATGCAATAGAAATAGAATTTGTTTTGGCCTCAGCAGAAAACAAATAAACTTCAAAATAAAGTTTGAGATTTTTTCACCAGCACTTGGATATAAGACATAAAGGATAGAACATGTATTTTATTATAAATGTTAGTGCCACTCAACATCCTCAATCTGTGAACCCTGAGAAGTTCAAGTGTGATGGATGGTTATGAGAGATTCTGAATTTTAGTTTAGAACAATTTTAAGTTGCAAACTGTGATTTTGGAGAATTGAAAGCAAATGCTGAAGGACTTGCCTGGACTGTCCCACCACCAGAGCAGATGGCTACAAGGAAAAACAGAGAATGAGCCACGGATTGTTGCCCAGGTGCCCACAGAAGAAAGGGAATGCCAAACTAATCTGCAATCCAGGACCAGTTAGCAGGCAGGAGCTGTTAGAGCTTTAAATGTCTGCCTGAATGCTTGGAATGTTTCTCTAACAAAGGTCAAACTCAGGGTCCAGGGTTCAGTTTACTCTCTGAAGGTGGCAACAGATACTACATCAGATAATCCTTATCACTCAGATTTGGGCCTGAACTTTATCAACCTCAGCCTCAGCTGTAATAAGAAAATCTTCCCATCTTTCATTTCAAATATATATTTATTTTCCCGTTTCCTCTGATTTCTGTTTGCTTTCGTCTCATTTTGAGAAAATGCAAGATATTTCTACATTACTCAGAATGAACATTTACAGAAAGAAGCAGTCCAAAACATCTTAATTTTCAGACATGGTATATATTTGAATAAAATATAATTTTTTTAATTGCTCCCTTTTTTTTTAATCAGATATGAAATCTAACACATTTTGCACAGAAAAATGCCACACTGAGCAAAAGATCAATAAGTCCTCCCAGTTTCCCAAACACATGCACCACACCACATCACCACCAAAGTTTTAACTTTTAATTTTAAACATATGTAAACAATGAGTAAATTCTAAACAGAGCAGATTCTGGTAAGCCTGATTAAAATCACCTGATGCATACTTTAACATGCTTATTCATTATCTCATTAACTTTAAGCCAAAAGCTTGATTTGTATTCTTTTTCAGACTTTATCAAGAAAATTCTACATAACCTGTTGTTATAGAGGGGAATAAATCCAGACAGGTTTATTTGCCCAGCCTGACAGGGAGGGTCATTTTCCACTTAATGGTATAGAAACCTCATTGCTACACAATAGAGCCTTTAAACAAAAAGGGTGGCTCAAAGTCCATGGAGATTGTACTGTATCCTGGCAGGAAGGGCTGCTGGACCACCTCAGGGTCACTTGATGAAGTCTTCTGCTGTAAAAATTGATATGTATTTGTTTGTAGCTACAAAAATTGAAACAATCTATTACTGAAATTATAATAGAATCCTTCTTCATGTGTTTTCATCACATTTTTGAGCGTTGAGTCACACTAAATAATTTCCTCCACCACGCATGTGTGTTTTTTCTGGTTGACCAGAGCGCAGGAGTGGGAGGGTTACACCCATAAACACACACCCTCATAAACAGTTGTGACACACAGTCGAGGTGCTCTGACAGTGACGGCTCCTCTGACATGTTTCCAGACGAGGGGTAAAGGTCCACCGCTGTGTACACCCACTTATCATGCTACTAAGTGTTGTGCTCACCCCTGTCCGAAGACACATCAGCCGCCTGCGTGGGATTAGCCAACAGCTGAAGGAATACCTTCTGCTCTCTGGTGCTGTGATGACAGACAAACACTCCAAGCATGTAACGCGTCCTTATGAAACTGTGATTAAAGCTGACTGCAATGAACACCGTCAATGGCAGGCGTAGGTCTGGTGCTTCTTGGAAGATGTTTGGTGTGAAATTCTTACAGAATACTTTGATTGCAGCTCTGATTGATGTAATTTCTTGGGCCTGCGCAATTCCTGGAACAAAGGGCTTGGATCTGGAGAGGGGGATCATTACAGGCTATTTGTTCAGGATTGATAATCACCTGGCCTGATGTCTAGCTATCTCCAGAACAAACACCATCACCACACAGAGGACAATTAGGCGCCTGAGAATGGAAATAAAAACATCCTTATTTTCAATTTCTTCCTTAGTTAGTTGTCTTTCCAGTCTGAACTGTTTAGCAAAAGGCCAAAGTTCTGTCTTCTCCCAGTGCTATAAAGAACCAACCAATCAGAGCCAAGACATGGGTCTTAGCGCTATCACAGTCACCTAACGTTTACCAACTTAGTGACAATGTTGCTAAATTTAGCCACTTTTCAGACAAAAAACCATTGTCGGGCTAAATCGGAATTGGCTGGTCAGGTTTTTTAAAGATCTGTGATTGGTCGGAAAACTACAATCAGTGCATCCCTGAAGAGAAAGAGGCGGCATGGTCAGATGACTCTGATGTGTGTGTGTGTGTGTGTGTGTGTGTGTGTGTGTGTGTGTGTGTGTTGCTTGCATGGGGGAGCAGATTGCACCAGTAGGGAAAAATCTAAGGATAAGCAATGTTCTTCTGTAGAATCATGGGTCCCATGTTGATTGTTTTCTTTGATAAGTACCTAAACATTGCTTTGCACAGTGTAGGGCATTTTCATCTATTCCCTGAAGACTCTGATTTCTTTCAGCAGTACAAAGAGATTGTGACGTTGATTTGGTCTCCTGATTCCACACAAGTCAATCCATCTGTTCAGATGGATCTGTGGGATGTGCTGGACAAACAAGTTAAATCCATTGCGGCCCTCACCTCACAGCTCTCTGGAGCTAAAGGATCTGCTGCAAATATCTGGGTGCCAGATGCCACAGTCCACCTTCAGAGGTCTATTGCAGGGCATGCCTAACGGCATGACCTCCATTGCCTCTAGTTTGACAGACAAACTAGTGGCAAATGAAGAGAAAAAGCATGAAGCACTTCAGAATAAACAAAGTCAATTGACAAACTTCAGTCTCACAAGCCACAGGGCTCCATTCTCAGGCCCCTTCTCTTTTCCCTTTATATGTTTCCACTAGGTGAAGGTATAACTGGGCAGCAACTGTGCTTCCACAATTATGCAGATGATTTACAAATCTATGTATCCAAGTCAGGTGTCAATAATGCAGTTCTCTGTTTTTTGGACTGCATAACGGCTGTCAAACAGTGGCTAAGTAAAAACTTCTTGTTTTTAAATGACCAGAACAGTTTTTGAAACCATGGGATCATTTTTGATCAGGAGTTTAAATTTAGTACACAAATCAACAATAAAAAAAATCAACTGCATCCACTGATCAAAGTTAAATCTTTTTGAAATTGCACCGACTTGATGAAGGCCATTCACACCTTTATTAGTTCTCGACTTCATCATTGTAATGGACTCTGTGTTGGTGTCTCTCCCTAAGACAACTTGTACTTGTCCAGAGCTGCCTGTCTTTTAACCAAGACATGAACACATTACCTCAGTTTTATCCTCTTCACTGTGACTTCCTGTCCAGTTTAGGATTGACTTTAAATTTTTGTTTGTATTTAAAGCTTTAATGGGCTTGTCCAAACTTATTTTTAAGTCTTTCTGAACATGAGAGATCCCTGAAGACAACAGATCAACTTTTAAGGACTAGGTTAAGGTATTAGGGTAACCAGACTTTTTCAGTGGCAGCACCCTAACCCTGTAGATGTTCACTCCACATCTGACCCAGACATCTTTAAGTCTAAGTCTCAAGACTTATTTTTTCGGGCTTTTAATGCCACAGAGCACAGTGACATTTTTTATATTTCTATTGTTGGATTCTATTGTTCTCTTTTCCTTGTGATGTAATTTTTTTTACTGCAAAGTCCTTTCGTCACCTTAGTTAGTTGTTAAGCACTACATAAATAAATGAACCAATCAGGAGGTATAAAAACCCCATTAGAGCATTAAATGTTTCCTTTGAGAGAAGTTTGTCTTTTTTTCACAATGGGCTTCACATTTCTTACAGAAAAACTTAAAAATTAAAGGTTGGTTTTGAGCTGTGTCTCTTGAGGAAAAGAAACATAATTATTATTAACCCAATGACAAAAAAATGGACGACTGATTGACTTTTGCAGTAACTGGAGTAATGCAATCATGAAAAACATGGCAAACAATGCATTGTGAAAATGACAGTAATTCAGTTCAGAGCACTGGGAAACATAAACTCTGAATGAGCAACTGCTTTTCACAACTCAGCAAGACAACATGATTCAAAGCCAGCTGATGCTATATGATCATGATTTCACTGTTGTCATGGGAACTTCACAAAACAGAATGGAAAAGTCTTTGGCCACAGCTTTGTTACTTAAAAAACCCTTTTTATGTGACAGAAGATCAAACTCAGACTCATTGGTACATGGGACAGTTGCTAGTAGCCCACATTTGAGCTGGTACGCCAAGTTTGCCCCTTGAAAGACAATAATGTGTTTTATTTCGGCAAGTTTCTATGACGACAATAAGGCCAGAAGGCATTGGTGGGAAGAAAAGATGGCAAGAGAAAATGGAGGGGAGAGGGTATGGTGGAGGGGGTTGGATTGGTAATGCCAAGACTCATGACTCATGGTAACGAGGGACTGAGGAGGAAATAAGACGAGGGAGGAGACGAACGCAGGGCGGGTATTGGTGGACTGGGAGTCATGCAGCCTTTTTTTTTAACCTGGTGAGAAACTGTATGAAGTTACAATGAAAGCAGAGATGACAGAGGCAATGGTGGCTCTGTTTTTGAAGTAGAGTGAGAATTTGCAACATATGCTGTGAATGACATTGGGTATGAATCAATGAAAGCTGTTCATGGAACACAAAAATGAATCCTAGTTTCTTCCTGAAAAAATGAATGTGATTTAGGCTGATATGTGAGAAGACTTCTCATTAAGGATTATATAAATCCAGACACTTAGGTTTGCCATTCCTCTGGCTCAGTCATGTTAGAACAACCCTTGGGAACAAAAGCATGCTGGTTAGTGCTGTTCACCTGGTTTTCAGATGAAAGCCTGTCCATGCGCTTTTAGTTTCAATAAGAAACAGGGCTGGGACTGTTTTTTTTAAACCCCAAAGCATCAAAAATGTCAATGCAAGCCTTGTTATTGGCCACATTTGTGTTTTGGAAAAGCTTTAAGGTTAACATTATCTCATCACATCCTTAAAGAAGTACATTTTTATGTTGTTTCACCTTAATGTAAGGTTATTGCTTCACTCAGCTACATGTGAATCAAATTCTTCAAGTCAATGAATAATGACCTTATAACCATTTTCATCTAATATTTTATAACTAGCAGCAAAAAAAACCCCATCAGTACTTGATTAATCATGCCTTTGCTGTAACAGTGCTTCTCATCAATAAATCTTGGAGTCCCTGTTTATTTCCTCTCAAATGGTTCAACTTGGACTCATTTCTCAAATTATTGAAGGTTGCACCTAAGAAAAACTTGCTAGCTCCTCTCTGCCAATGTCAAGCAGCTTATTCTGTGAATTATTAAATGATGATTGCAGTTTGGAGAAACCTGGTTAACATAGCTTAGCATAAACCCCAAACATCATGGTGCTGGTGTTGGCATCTAGGCTAGCTCTACCTAACGTTAAGGCAATCTAAATCTTGACAAATCACTTGATGTACTTTTTAAGTTGTCTGCTTTTTGTTTTAGATCAACCAAATGGAATCACCAACTTTAGTTGACATTTAAGGACACAGCAGTTCAAACCCGAAGGTCAGTCAAACCTAGCTATAAATATTTTTTATGTGGTTTTCTCAAGATTATTATATCTCACCATCATGACAAAACCACACAAACATATTTACAGCAGTAAAGGCTGTTCTCAGCTTCTGAGGCCAGCAGGTTGCTTTGTTATTTCTATGACTTCTAATTTGATAAAGATAAATTCAGATGCTGAAACCCAGTATTTAATAGATTGCTGGTGCAGATTGGATCTACTGACAGTCTAACCTGCTCTGGTTTTTATTTCAACATGTAAAACAGAACTGGTTATACTGGAAAGCTAATTAAGTCAGATTAACAACCCAACCATGTATTTTTGTTCACATTCATTGTTTGTTGTTGCATCATTAATCAATGCTTAGCCCTAACCCTATTCCATCAACACATCTTGCTTTCAGATGAATCATATATACAACAAAGATTAATCTTGAACCACTCCTTTTAAATACTCTCTAAAATTGAACTTTTTCAAATTTGATCAGATCTCCAGATCTCACACAATGTTCTGCATTTGAATACACAAAGAAAGGGAGAGAAAAGAAGTATCACCTCTTGAAATTCTTCAAATAGATCTCTGTATCAACTTAGAGAAGCATGTAGAAGAGGAGGGTAATAGTTTTGACTGGCTGGGCAGTGTGTCAGGGAGGTGTAGAGTTACAACCCAGCCCTCCCTCTCACCCAGATCTGCAACTTGTGTAAGTCCCCTCCCACAGCAGAGGCAGGGTTTAAAACTCCTCGGTAGATTCCCCTCTGTCTATCCGCCTTGGTCTCTCCCCTCTGCTGGCCTGCCTGTCTGCCTGCCTTGATTAGATCACAGATCGCTCTGACCATCCAAAACTTACTTCAGTCAAAAGAGAAAACTACTTCACAATGTCTTTCAGGAACTCAACCACTTCCTACAGGAGCTCAAATGCCCCAAGGAGCTTCAGCAGCAGCTCTTATGCTGGACCAGGTGGCATCACCTCCCGCAAGACCTTCACAGTCAAGAGCTCCTATGGAGGTTCTGGCAGCAGGGGCTTCGGAGGAGCAGGCTATGGAGGAGCAGGCTATGGAGGAGCAGGCTATGGAGGAGCAGGCATCACCAGCAGCTCTGCGTACAGCGTCAGCTCCAGCATGGGTGGTGCTGGAGGCTTGGGTATGGGCTTTGGAGGCAGCATGGTTGCCCAGGCCCCCATCACTGCTGTCACCGTGAACAAGAGCCTGCTGGCCCCTCTGAACCTGGAGATTGACCCCACAATCTCAGTTGTCCGTACCCAAGAGAAAGAACAGATCAAGACCCTCAACAATCGCTTTGCCTCATTCATTGACAAGGTAAGAGCCTGTGACATTATGTGTGTAAAAACTTCCTCTCCAAACTGGTGAAAAATGTTTTGGTAGCGTTCCAAGTTCAGTTAAACAGAGTAAAAGTTGCTTGTAGTTGTGACATTCTTATACAACCTTGAAAAGAGACCCATATGTTCAGCACATGCCATGCAACATTGACTTCCTCCCTTGTTTTGCATAGAGAAAGTTGATTTATGTTCCTCTGTTTGCTTTCCTCACCTCCCACAAATGAAACACAGGCTACACAGGGTTCAGCTTTCTATCTTCTGGATCTGGCTGTCAAAATGCCAAATTTAAATGAGACACAGACATGAAGAGAAGGGAGAAAGAAAGGGGAAAAAAAGCTTAAGGGTGTGTCAGGGCAGAGCTAAGAGCTTGTGATATGGGTTACCTTGGGAATGGTCCCTCCCTCAGTTCGGGTGTGGCCGTTTATGCTGCCCTGTCCTCCATCCTATTGCCTCATACCACACACACTCAGACACAGAGTCATTAAATACTGCCTTTTGTTACCTTGACAGTAACATCCTATAGAAGGTTTGTCCTATGACTGGATGAATAGAGCAACTTTTAATCTTTCAAATCAACTCTCTGTGTGTGCCCTGTGTGTGCATGTCCAGGAGAGTATCAGTCCCCTGAGGTCTCAGTAATGAGTTAATATTTAAAAAGGCCAACTGGTTTCATGTTCTGTCCACTGCCAGCTGACTGGCCGTGTATCGACTCTCCGCCTCCTGGTGCAATGATTAAATGAAGATAAGGGATGTTTTGCATAAGTCAAAACTGAACAGATAAACTTCAGCCAAAGTTTGTTTTGTCCATCTGTAGCGTTCTGAGTCACTTTGCTGTGTATACTTACTCAATGGTCAATTTAAGACCGTCTGAAGCCATTTGATCCGCAGTAGCAGAGTCCAAGGTCCACTGAGTTGTCTGATCTGCTTTTGTTATCACCCTTTTAGTCGTCTCAAAAATGTAAGCTCACCACCACAAAGCAAATACGCCCCCCAAAAACACACATACACTTTTAGGCAACCCTTTCATCACTTTCTTCTTCACATTCCTCCCTCATCAAGCCTGTAATATACAGTTAAATATTTACCTTTCTACATCGGGCAGCAGTAGCGACTTGGCCACTCCCCTTTTGTCTATCCTAAAAACAGGAAGGCGTGAAAGAGAAGGGTTAACTAGCTCAATTCCTTCATCACTGCCCTTTTTTTTCCGACCACCTAAATCCTGTCAGGATGTGCATATGTCATGGAGTCCTTCCTGTTGGCTAGTGTGGAAAAAACAGCCTTGGAAAACAAATGAATGAGAGGAACTGAGGCTGCAGGCACAGTGCAGACATGAACCTTAAAGCTATGTTATGTATATATCTAGAAAGTTCTGCAATAGTCCAAATTTCTGATTATGAAGTCACTTAACCACCAAGAAACAGGCATGTGAGCCATTCCTTATGTCTTTATTGATTGTTTCTTGAATGGAATGGATATCCTAAAATGATCACTGCTAATTATTCGCCTTCTGCCTATGTTTAGGTTCGTTTCCTGGAACAGCAGAACAAAATGCTGGAGACCAAATGGAACCTGCTGCAGGGACAGACCACCACCCGCTCCAACATCGACGCAATGTTTGAGGCCTACATCGCCAACCTCCGCAGACAGCTGGACAGTCTGGGCAATGACAAGATGAAGCTGGAGGCCGATCTGCACAACATGCAGGGCCTGGTGGAGGACTTCAAGAACAAGTGAGTGTCGACAGGGTTAATACAGACTGGCTTTCTGTAGGATCCATCTGTTGGGTTCTAGTGAGATATCAGCATTACAGGGACTCCTCCCTACATCTGTCCGTCAGCTTACGTCATACAAACATCAGGGAATTACAACACTAAGGAAGCATGCTACAGACACCCAGTACACTTTTGGTACAACTCATTTAACCGAGTTGGCTGTCAGAGAGAGTTTGTACTACAAAGAGAGAGCTAAATACTCTAACAAGGCTACAACAGAAACTGGCAACTAGAAACTTACGTTTGCTGCTTGTCCAAAGATAAAAGTAGTATATGAACTAAGAAGTTCCCAAAGGAAAAATATCAGTAACAACTCCCTCACTTCACCATGAGTTAACACTGTGAGGCAGATGTCTGAGGGAGGTGCACAAGGCACTTATGGACAACTACTGCCACCTAGAGTAGCATCAGACTAAATGGGATGAAGAGAATATGTGATGAGATTTTGTATGTACTCAAACCCTTGTGACAAACTCTACTTTTACCTTCTCAGGTATGAAGATGAAATCAACAAGCGCACAGAGTGTGAGAACGACTTTGTCCTCATCAAAAAGGTAAACATTGTTCCACTCCTCTATCCACTGCTCTATCTTGATGTGCCATTCTAACAAGCATGTCTTTTTAAGGATGTGGATGAGGCCTACATGAATAAGGTTGAGCTGGAGGCCAAGCTGGAGAGCTTGACAGATGAGATCAACTTCCTCAGGTCGATCTACGAGGAGGTACGGCACAGACTGTTCTTGTTGGTGTTAATTGTTTCTTAGCTTCTTAAGTCTCTGAACTTAGTCAGTTATTGATTTATTATTCCAGTCATGGCATTCCTATAATGTTTGTGGTTTAATTTTGGAGCATGAATTTGCTTTGATGCATATTCTTTGAACATCTGTTAAGCATTTTGATCCGACTCTTGCACCATCTATGGAAACATAGTAGTGGGATGGATTTCCTCAAGAACTAGGGTTGACTAATTCTTCTCCTTTGTTCTCTCCCTGACTTTTGTTTAAATTTCCTCAGGAACTGCGTGAGCTCCAGAGCCAGATCAAGGACACCTCAGTCATTGTGGAGATGGACAACAGCCGTAACCTAGACATGGATGCCATTGTGGCTGAGGTCAGGGCGCAGTACGAGGATATCGCCAACCGCACCCGTGCTGAGGCAGAGACATGGTACAAGACCAAGGTATTAAAGATCTCATTTAAGATATTAACACTTCCTGGTTTCAGCAAGAACCGAGGCAGTTTCTAAGACCTCCTTTCTTTGATGCTCATTTAGTATGAAGAGATGCAGACATCCGCCAACAGATATGGGGATGACTTGCGAGCCACCAAAACAGAAATTGCAGATCTCAACCGCATGATTCAGAGACTCACATCAGAGATTGATGCCATCAAGGGACAGGTACAGAAGATAGGTTCACCCAGCATGGAACAAGACTATAAGCCACATTATATCATTATTTCATAATCAGTTTAACTTATTTCTGTCAATTATTAGCGTGCCAACTTGGAGGCCCAGATTGCAGAGGCTGAGGAGCGCGGCGAGCTGGCGGTGAAGGATGCCAAGGCCCGCATCAAGGAACTGGAAGAGGCACTGCAGAGAGCCAAGCAGGACATGGCCCGCCAGATCAGAGAGTACCAGGACCTGATGAACGTCAAGCTGGCTTTGGACATCGAGATCGCCACCTACAGGAAGCTGCTGGAGGGAGAGGAAGACAGACTGGCAAACGGCATCAAGGCCATCAACATCTCCCAGCAGAGCAGTAAGTCAACTTCAAATGGACTTTGAAGCCTTTTCACAGTTTGTTAAATTTGCACATTGTCTTACATTCGTCTGGTTTGATCTAAACAGCAAGCTACAGCAGTTTCCCTGCAGACAGTATGAAGAGCAGCTACTCCAGCGGATACAGCAGCGGTTACAGCAGCGGTTATGGCAGCGGTTACGGCAGCGGCCTTGGTGGCTTCAGCAGCGGTAGCGGCAGCGCCGGCGGCTACAGCACCACCACCCAGACCAAGAAAAACGTCGTCATCAAGATGATTGAGACCAAGGACGGCAGGGTGGTGTCCGAGTCCTCCGAGGTCATTGAGGATTGAGCTGTCTAGATTAGAGGTGCAGCTACCTGCCTGCTTTGATCTCCTCTGCCTCTCTGGTAGTTTTATACTCACTGCTCACCCACCTCCACTATTGTAATAAAACAGTCTGAAGTAAAATGCTTTCTGCCCACTCTCCAATAGAGCACAAACATGTGTTACATGAAGCAATGAATGATCCTAACACTACCAAAGATCTGAAAGGGACCAATGAACTCATTCAGTTTGTCTGATGTCTGACTGTTTGTACTAAAAGAAGTAGTTTTGCACCGACCAGTGAATTTCAACTTGGGCAAATTGCAAGTAGGGAAGAAAGGAAAAAATAAATAAATAAAATAGAGCACACTCCCATGAAGTCTATGCAAGTGCTGAACCATTCATGAAGGGCCATTTTGTTGCATTTAATGGATAGTGATCCTGTTAAAGGAATGTGAATGTACTGAAACAGAGTTTCAGTGTTGTTGGTCAACTTTTGTTTTAAAATTGCCTCCTACAGTAGGTTGTGCATGTCTTCCCTGTGCGTGTTCTGTAACTGAAACTGTTCAACCCCTTAGGAAGCTGCCCACGTCACACTGTTGTCCTGAGGTGCTGTTTTTGCTACCAACCTGAATAAAAATGTGTTTACTAAATGGACAGATGTCTGACTTTCCTTTTTAACAGCAACTCACTAAAACACTAATCAGAAAAAGTACTTGCAGCATTTAGTTTTGCCTTATTAGTTAAAAGTGGGCGGAAAGTGATTAATTCTGAATCAGAATCTCAATGGAATCTGGAAAATTAATAAAAAACAACTACAACATTTCTGGAGAAATTTAAAAACAGCTTGTCAAAATGTGAATATTGGTCGAACTTGAATCAGGCCATCCACTGCTGAAAATTAGCATCACTGTTAAGGTTAGCTAAAATTTAGTCAGTAGCACGTGGAGTATCACTAACATGTTGAATAACATGGACGTCCTCCCTTTATTATCCAAACACTAGTGTATAAGCTGTAATCAGCTACAATGTTCAGGTTAGCTGTCAGTACCATGTAACCATTAAAAACTGTCGACAGTTTTCAATTTAAAGAAAACAATTGATGATTTTCTCAATGTAAAGAAAAGGTTTTTTCCTGAAATTTACACTTTATTGAGAGACGGTTAACTTCAATAATATTAATTAACTAGTATACAACACCATTTTTTGTTCTTATGGTGTGCTTTATCACAGGTATCTTGATTTTTTCTAATGCTATAATTCATAGATTGGAAGAAATATATAACATGAGTTGAATAATGCCACATTATCCACAGTGGCCTGTATTCTTAATTACTGATTGAATGGCACTTCATGCAGTTGTTGCTACAGAGACAAAACTACCCACTTTGATACTCATTTGTGTATTATTTGATAATGTATTTGGTTTGTAAATCTTGTTTTGATTTGCAAATCTTGTTCTGATCCCATGCTTGCGACATCTAAGAGATCTAAGTATTATTTCCCCGCTCTGGTTCATTGATTAACGTTTAACTATATTATAGCAAGGCATCTCCTGTGTCCAGTGACCTTCAATGATAATTGGCGGTTCTTGAAACTGCTATAAACACATAGCTTGACTCATAATAGAAATATATGTGACATTGTATCTGAAGCATGTTGCTTTAGATACATTTATTTGCATATTTTATGCTGGTCTATGTAACAAATTAAACACAGTTTGGGTCTTGGTCCATTTGTGCAAATCTGTCTGTATTGTAAATGCAGACATTGATTAATTACTGGTTAAAGTAACTACCATACCATACCAACTTTATTTATAAAGCACTTTAAAACAACCACAGCTGATACAAAGTGCTGTACATTAAAACACAACATAACAATTAAAAAATAAATAAATAATAATAAGAAAAAAACTCTTCCAGTTTAAAAATAGACAAACCTACAATTTAAAACTACATCCTGCTGGAGTTGAAAGCCAAGTAAAATAGATGGGTTTTAAGACGAGCTTTAAAAGTGGACAGTGAAGGGGCCTCTCTAACCTGCAAAGGCAAGTCCTTCCATAACTTGGGGCCCATGACAGAGAAAGCTCTGTCCCCTCTGAGCTTCCTTCTGGATCTTGGTACCTCCAAGAGCAGCTGATCTGCTGACCTGAGAGACCGACAGGGTATATAGGGGTGAAGAAGCTCAGAGAGGTAAGCCAGGGCAAGATTATGCAGTGATTTAAAAACGAACATAAGAATTTTAAAATTAATCCTAAAATATACAGGCAGCCAGTGAAGTGAGGCCAGGACAGGGGTCACATGCTCTCTCTTTCGAGTTCCTGTCAAAAGTTGTGCAGCAGCATTCTGAACCAGCTGCAGACGTGAGAGCAGCGACTGACTGACTCCCAGATAAAGTGAGTTACAGTAATCCAACCGAGTCGAAGTAAAAGCGTGGATCACTGTTTCAAAATGCTGCCTGGAAAGAAAAGATTCCACTGATGCCAATCGCCTTAAATGATAAAAACTGGATTTAACCACGGCTCTGATTTGGCTGTCCAATTTGAAATCACTGTCCACCTTAAAACCAAGATCTGTAATAACAGGTTTAAAATACCCAGCAACCATCCATAATTAATACCAGTCACTGTATTAATTTGCCTGTCACAAATTGTGATGGTCTGCTTCCATCTCACAAAACGCCATCATATATATATGATGTTTTATGTCCTACATGAAAACACTGACTGTAACAGATAGGCAGCATCAGTTCTGTCTGCTTTTATGTTCACAGAGGTCTATGGCGCCATCTATTGGGGGAATTGTGCTTTGTCAAGTCCAATGTTACTTCCTGATTATGTGAGCTTGGCACTCACTTATGTGAACTCTCATTCTCACTGCTAAATTCCTAGTGTTCTAACGAAATAGAAAATGTCTGTGCAAGACGTTCCTGAAGGCTGAGTTGTCCTGAAGCAGACCAAATGATCTCTAAAACAGATCTCAAAAAGAAACTTAGATTAGGCTCAGCACCTTTCAGACCAATTCTAAGGCATTGGGATTCCAGTGAACCAAAGTGAGAACCATTATCCACAAATGGAGGCCAAAGCCCACTACTGACATTTCACCCAAAACATCTTGATGCTCTTCGAGACTTTCAGGAAAATTTTCTTTGAACTGACATTTTTGGAAGTTTTGAGCTCCATTACATGTGATCTAAAACTTACATGGCAATTAAGACAAAGAGTGCGATACTTGCAGTTAAACATGGTGGCAGTAGTGTGACACCCTGGGGTTACTACATTGGTTCTGGACCTGGTAGACTTAATGGAAACATGAGGTCTGCTTTCTACCAAAAAGGAATGCGAGAAAAATGTTTGGTCAATAGTTTATGACCTTATCATGCATCTTCAATGTTCTTTAAATGGCAGAAAAAACACTTTTAGAGGAGAAACTATAAATTTGGTTGCTGTATTGTCTCTCTAAATATCTAGCAAGTTTTTTTTAAAATGGTAATTTGAAGAAAAAGCTCTGCTTCCTGAAATAAACACTCATTTCTGGAGCTGTGTGACACCTAAAGCACACTTGCAGATATTTTTCCATAGAAATGTGACTCTTAAATTTGCTCAATGGAAGCTGAGTTCACCTCATGGAACATCAGATCCTAACGGCCCAACAAGGCATATATTTGGGCAAGACACTAAACCATCTAATTTCCCCTGATATAATTCCTGGGGTGAAAGGATTTTTGCTTTGAACAAAAGCATTTTCTGTGAAAAGATCATATAAAATGGAAATTACTAGTAAAGAGTAACAATGGGTAGTAGTAGTCCTAACTTTGGTGGGTACAAGAATACTAAAACCTGAACCACAAAATGGACAACAATGTTTCAACACACCTAGAATTGAGTTATTTTTTTTGTTTTGTTACAGTTTTGGTGACATATAGGTACCATCTTGAGGTATTACACTTTTCAGCTGAATTGAAAATCATATTATAACTTTTGGACTGATTGTAATACATGAAAGATGTGTGATCATTAAAAAAGATTGATCTGAACCTATAATGAGAGGATACAAATAGAGAGACAGAGAGAAAAAAAAAGTGTTCGACATTCCTCAGACAGATTTCTGTATCAGTCAGAGAAGTCTATAAAAAGAGGAGGTGATTATTATGACTGAATAGTAAACCCAGAGGTCCAAAGGTATGGTTAGGTCCCCTCCCTGACAGAGGCAGGGTTATAAACTTCACCGATGAGTTCCCTCTGCCTGTCCCACTTTGGTCTCTGCCCTTCACTGGTTTGCCTGCCTGACATCCTAACTCCATTTCCTTTCTTAAAAAATTAGCCTGCGTAATGTCTTTCAGGGTCAAAACTACCTCCTACAGGAGCGCTTCTCCTGGAAACTTCAGCAGCAGCTCCTACGCTGGATCTGCTGGAGGCTTCAGCTCCCGTAGGTCCTACAAATCCTACGGAGGCGGCTTTGGAGGCGCAGGAATGACCAGCAGCTCTGCGTACAGTGTCGGCTCCAGCATGGGCGGTGCAGGAGGCTTGGGTATGGGCTATGGAGGGGCCATGGCCCCCCTCACTGCCGTCAGCGTGAACAAGAGTCTTCTGGCCCCTCTGAACCTCGAGATTGACCCCACAATCCAACATGTCCGCACCAAAGAGAAAAACGAGATCAAGGGCCTCAACAATCGCTTTGCCTCCTTCATTGACAAGGTAAGAGATTGTCAGGAATTGCTGCAGTATAGTCCAAGGTTGAGTAACAGACTGTAAAGGCTGTTACTCAACCTTGATGTTGTTAAGCAACACTGGGTTGAGAACCTCATGTCCATCACATTGGATTTATTTCCAATTGTGTAAGTTCTTCTTTGATTAATGGTCATCACTTCCTCCTATTGCAAACACACAAACATGAGTTTGTATCTCTAACCGCATCAGAACGTTGTATCAACTTCCATCCATTTCGGTTACTCGATTTGTCCTGAACTTTAACCTAATCTTAGGACACACCTTAACCCTAGTCTTTTCCACTAACTCTAAAGTGGATGTTTGACTGCATTAGTGCTAGGCTACAATCTCACACACATAAAATCACTCTGAGTGCTTATCATTGCCTCAGTAAAACATTGAAGATGATTATGCAGCTCCACCCTATTCTGTAGCAGCTCAGAAGTGTCCGATCTGGCTTCCGGTACTGTTCCAGCTTACAAACACCAAACAACAATGAAAAGTAGAGCCATGGGAGTCTAAATGCCTGTGTTTTAGAAAGTCCATGTTTGGTTTGTTACAACATGTCTGGCTTTGCACGTCTTATTGAAAAGTTGCAAACATGCCCTCAACTGGTTCTGATGAACTGCTTGTTTGGTAAAGTTTCTAGACATTTGTCTAAGACAATAACTGTATAGAACAGGGTCTTGGTGTTTTACAACAGTGTGTTTCCACTTCTCTACTTCTTCATCTTTTGTCCATTTGGAGGTCCTTTCATGGTCAGCTGTCTTGTATCCATCATGTTCCTTTGATGGGACTGAACCCAGCTGTGACCTCACATTCAAGAAGCCCAAAAAAGCTATCTATTCATGGTTGATTGCATATCTGAATCCTTCCAGACAGATTGCCCCAGATTGCTATGGTAAAACCCTTCCTCTCATTGAAGTTATCTAAAATATCCAGCAGACCTACACCTACACCTACGCTTTTTACAGTCTTGATAACGACTGAATAACCTAGTGTATTATGATCAGGTCTCATCAGGTGAGGTTTTTGGAAAGTTGGAATGCCTTAGGTTGTCTTTGTGTATCTTGTTGTTCAATAAAAAGTTTTGGCCATATTGAATTTGGTTTATTTTGCAAAACTGTGATGGAAACACTTTTTTCGCATCGTTCAAATCAAGTGATCAACAATTAGATGTTACCGATGGCACAAACCATGAAGTAGAAGATGACAGGAAGTAGTTGGTGGAGGATGGCGCAGCTTGATTTTAATGACACATGAACAAACTTATTCATGTGATGATTTTAATTGATCTTTTGCAAAACTATGTTTTTTTTGACATTTGCAGAATATTTACAAAGTTTTATGCAAATGTGTAATAGAAACACAGCTATGGTTACACAATGATGCAGAGAAGGAATATGTGCAGTGTTTTGAACACCTTAGTTTCTAACAGTGTCTGTTTCAAACCTGATGTAGAGATCATACTGATAGAGGCATTAACAGCAACTTACAGTGGGATCTATATGAGTTAGCTTTACAAACTAAATACTGTTCTCCTTTGACAAAATTAAAGATATGAATACTTGACCTTATTTGGAGATAGGCAGGTGCTGACTTCCACCCTTGAGGTCCACTGAGTCACAATTCAATTAGTTCTCGATTGGTTCAAGGGTGACAAGTTGTTCATCTAATTTAATTGGACAAAATCTTCTGTGATGTCAGTGGTGCAGGGTTAATATTCAAAGAACGCCGACTGGTTTTATGTCCTGGTCCATGGTTGCTTAGTAGCAGGGTATCAACTCTCCTCCACCCAGAACAACAATTAAACAAAGATAAGGGGACATAAATTTCACCCAAAGATTGTGTTATCTGTCTGATTCACTTTATTGTCTGCATTTTCTCAACTCAGCACTACAGCAACTCGTTAAATTTTGAAATTCAAATTGCAGTGTCTCTGAGTATGAGCTCTCACTGTTGCTCTTTTACTACATATAAGTATGCAAACTAGTTCTGCAGTAAAAACATCACCTGTACACTTTCAGTTGCCTCAGCTGTCTTTCTGATCTTCTCTTATCAAAACCTATAATATGTAGTTACATATTTACCTTTCCGCAGTCTGGAGACTAAACTTTGCCACACCTTTTTTTTGTCCATCCCTGTTGAAAAACAGGAAGCTATGCAGGAGAAGGATTAAGCATCTCTTTTCCTTCATCACTGCCTTTTTTAACTACCTATTATAAAAATGGAGATTAGGCTGCACCCTTTTTAAATGATATGGCTTTATATCAGGTGGCACCTTTTTCTGTCTTGTAGTAAATAAAAGGATTAAAAGATTATCATAGTTTCAGCATCAAAGCGGACATCCCCGTATTTGATTTGATTCTTCCAGTAGGTGCAAAAGAACATGATGTATTTACAGACAGAAAAGTTTAATTTGTCACTTTTGATGCATTTAATGAACAGCAAACATAATATTATTAGTTTTTGCATTTGATCTGTCAGTTACAATTTAAATACAATCAAAGGACAATTAGCCAATCTCAATCATTTTCCATTTTCCATTCTTAACCAAAGACATTCTAATCAGAAGTTTTTGTCACAGACAGCAAATAGAGACATTTTAGATTAACCATTTACTGATGGTGTGCCTAAACAATAACATGCTGCACTTCATAATGACACATATTTAATTTTTATTGCACCTACTCATCTCCCAATATTAACACTCAGAAGTCTCTCCCATCTGCTTTCCTTGACAGAAACAGACTCTGGAGCCCATTGGGCTTTCTACAGGTCAAACTAAATACTGAGGTCCAACATGGGATTAAAGAAAGCTACTATAATGTTCCAACAGTATGTCACTGACAAGACAATAGCTTTGTCATTTGATTCTATAGATAAGCAAGAATGTGAAAAATATTAGCCATCTTAGAGATTCCTTCTGTTTTTGCTTTTTTGTCATAGGAGTTAATTGGTCTAGATCTAGTGAAAGACTTGTTCACCCTAAACATCACTTTTAAAGAATAGTTTTGCTGGATTTCCAATCCCATAAGAAAATATCAAATACAAGACAAAGCAACAAAATCATGTTAACTTTATTTGCATGATCTTGTGGGAAATTTATAAAATTACCTAACATTTGATTGTTGTTTTTATGTCTGTCTCGTAATTAGGTCCGTTTCCTGGAGCAGCAGAACAAAATGCTGGAGACCAAATGGAGCCTGCTCCAGGAACAGACCACCATCCACTCCAACATCAGCTCGATGTTCGAGGCCTACATCGCTAACCTGCGCAAACAGCTGGATGGGCTCGGCAACGACAAGATCAAACTGGAGGGCGAGCTGCACAACATGCAGGGCCTGGTGGAGGACTTCAAGAACAAGTGAAGAGCTGCTATTTCCATCAGGGTGTCTGAGACAAAACATTTCTGAATGTTCAAAATCACTTCTGAACATGTTTCCCTTCTCAGGTATGAAGATGAAATCAACAAGCGCACAGAGTGTGAGAACGACTTTGTCCTTGTCAAGAAGGTAGACTGGACACTTAAAGTTAACTTGTTAACTGCCATCATTTGGTGCTTACCTTCTCATCAGAAGCAGAAGTAAGCCAATTTATTTTTTTATATCACCTTCTAAAGAGCACATGTCTTCCAGGATGTGGATGAGGCCTACATGAATAAGGTTGAGCTGGAGGCAAAGCTGGACAGTCTGACGGATGAGCTCAACTTCCTCAGGTCGATCTACGAGGAGGTACGGCTCCAGCTTTTTCAGTTTGTGTTTATTTTTCCACCTTTAATCCCTTCAGCACCCATTTTCACTTGTAATTTCTGTCAATGCATTTATTTAATATTTGTATCAAGTTTCTCCTTTGTTGGAGAAGTTTGTGTTTGGCTGACCCAGGTCTTGTGCCATCTCTGAAAAGTCTGTGCAGAGAT
>NW_006800266.1:37854-53110 GCF_000485575.1 Poecilia formosa
TCTGAACCCGGCCATAAGAGAGGATTTAACGAGTCAAAAGGTTTTTAAAGTTCAAGAATTTTTCCTCTCTTAACACTAGCAATTTTAGTGCATTGGCATTAGCTTTTGCTAAATACCACCTTGACGCTGTGCTTTACCATTAGTGGAATTAATGTTTATTATTTGTGCTTAGCACAGCTAACTTTTTAGCTAGCAGTGCCCATCACTACTTACACCTATGACCTAGTTGCTCTGAAGTCCAGGCGGCGTAAGATCTTCAAGACACAAGAGTGTGACAGCCTTGAATGTCTTTTGCTTGTTTAACGTTCCAAAGCCATGCCACTGACTCTGATAGTTTTATCTTTAATCTACAAAATAATGTATTCCATTTACCATTATTGCAAACTAAAGTGAAGGCATAGCTAAACATCTGACACCTGCAACACCACAAGACCTGAAGACAGACTTTGTCTGTTGGTCAAATTTCCCCCAGGAACTGCGTGAGCTCCAGAGCCAGATCAAGAACACCTCAGTCATTGTGGAGATGGACAACAGGCGCAACCTGGATATGGATGCTGTGGTGGCTGAGGTCAAGGCGCAGTATGAGGATATCGCCAACCGCACCCGTGCTGAGGCAGAGACGTGGTACAAGACCAAGGTATTAAAGATCTCATTTGAGATATTTAACACTTCCTGGTTTCAGCAAGAGCCGAGGCAGTTTCCAAGACCTCCTTTCTTTGATGCTCATTTAGTATGAAGAGATGCAGACATCCGCCAACAGATATGGGGATGACTTGCGAGCTACCAAAACAGAGATCGCCGAACTCAACCGCACGATCCAGAGACTCACAGCAGAAATTGACGCCATCAAGGGACAGGTATAGAGAAGCATTTTCTCAATGTTGCCAAGGAGTTCCCATCTCAATATTTGTATCGTCACATTCAAAACTGTTGAGATGACTTTACTATTTAATTAATTGCTTGTTTAGTGCACCAACCTGGAGGCACAGATTGCCGAGGCTGAGGAGCGCGGCGAACAGGCAGTGAAGGACGCCAAGGCCCGCATCAAGGATCTGGAGCAGGCACTGCAGAGAGCCAAGCAGGACATGGCCCGCCAGATCAGAGAGTACCAGGACCTGATGAACGTCAAGCTGGCTTTGGACATCGAGATCGCCACCTACAGGAAGCTGCTGGAGGGAGAGGAGGACAGACTGGCAAGCGGCATCAAGGCCATCAACATCTCCAAACAGAGAAGTAAGTAGTCTGGAAACAGACCGGAAGGCTCAACACAGTTTACATTCTGCCTTGTTTGCTAATGCCTGACTTGATGCTCAACAGCAAGTTACGGCGGCGGCCCCATGGACAGCATGAGTGGCAGCTACTCCAGCGGATACAGCAGCTACTCCAGCGGAGGCTACGGCAGCTCTGCTGGCGGCTACAGCACCACCACCAAGAAAAACGTCATTGTCAAAACCATTGAGACCAATGATGGCAAACTAGTGTCTGAGTCCTCCAATATCATTGAGAAATGAGCTGCCTAGATTAGAGGTGCAGTTACGGCCAAAATAGTTCATACTGCTGGCAGATTTCACTTTAGGTTTTTTTCTGATAGGGAATGAGACAGATATCGCTCCAAAAGTAACAAAACATAAAAGTAGAATCAGTTTTGAAAAAAAAAAAAATTCCAAAGCCAGAGTAATTAAAAAAATATTGTGTCAAGTATTATTTATTCCCTTTGCAATAATGGAAAATCTTTATTGCCATTGTAACAATAAAACCCTTCATTTACGTTCTGGCTTCTGCCTGCTTGTTTCCACCGGCAGGTTGACAATTTCGCTGCAAAATCACAAAATCTTACTAAGTTTTTTTGGTGCAGTTTCTCATGCAAATATCGTAGTACAATTGGAATAAGTCAAAACTGACTCATAAGTAACTTTTCAGCAAGATATAGGAGCTTGTTTTAGGTAAATAAATTCTTAATATTTATGAAAAAATACTAGCTTCTATGGCAGACTTATAAAAAAGGTCTTGTTACAGGTGAAATAATCTGCCAAAGGAACTACTACTTTCTTTTTTTTTTTTTTTTACAAACACCAAAGAATGATTGACTCTAAAAAAGTTCTTATATCTTGCTGAAAAGTTAATTATGAGTTAGTTTTGTCTTAAATGTAATAAGATATTTGCACTAGAAATTAGACCAAAAATACTAGCTTTTGTGTTTTTCCAGTGATGCTTTTGGTAAAGATTCCAGGTCATTCCCCTAATCTTTAGCTCCCTTCACATTATTTACCACATTTCAGTCAGGATGAAAAACTTTTGCCCGGGGTATGAATATATTTGGCCTTAACTGTGCCCCTCTGTCATGATCTTCTCTGCCTCTCTGGTAGTTTTATACTCAAAGCTCAACCACTGTGACCACTGTAATTAAGAGGCTGCTTTGGTAACAATGTTGTCCTGAGACGATGTTTTTGCAACAAACTGAATAAAGGCATGTTAATTAAATGAAAATAAATTTGCTTTTATTTCAGAAGACAATTTAAAATGAAAAAATATTCATTTTAGGAAATACGCATGGGAGAAATATTCTTTTGTCTAAATCAGTTTGAAGAAATCTGAGAACTTAGATTGAATGAGATTTACCATCATGACGCAGGCTGAAAAACTGAGGATTGTAATGTTTTTAAATTAACTGCTGCAACTCTGACTCCAGGGAAAGGAACAAAGTTATTTCTTAATTGGGATTACATAGTTATCTTTAAATGACTTTTTGACAAATTTCATATTGTATAATTCTGAAACTGAATAAAAACCAGCTTTAAGGTTAAAACAGATGTATTAATCTTAAATAAACAAAGCCTGTCTTCTAGAAAGAGTGACCACACACACACACACACACGCACACACACACACACACACACACACACACACACACACACAGACAGACAGAGCTCCATTCAAACTAAAAATCAGGAGAATGTGTTGTTTTGGGTTCTTAAGTTGTGATTTGTTATTTGTTCTGATTTCGATTAGAACAGCCACTAAACAGGATTTGCCACATAAATACTTTTTCTTGAACCATCTCTTAGCCAACCTCTTGGCTACTTTTTCTGGTTGTTCTCTGTTCTACACTATATGAAATAACTGCACAGTAAACATTTTTGTTCTTTACTAAATATTTTTATTGTTTAGTATTATGCTATTTCACACTCTTTTTTGTGCAACACAGTGAACCCCCTTCAATAAAACTCATACTGTGTTTAAGCCTTTTAAATAAGAAAAATACCATATGATAATCTTAATGTTTGGTAAAAAAACAAACAAACAAACAAACAAACAAACAAACAAAAAACAAAACAAACAAACAAAAAAACAATGAAAATCAGACACCGAAACACAACTGAGATCTAATGAAAGGTTTTGGGGGCGGGACGTTTGCGCTTTTGTAATTCCTTTAGTCTACCAGAAGAGGGCAGCATCAGATTTCTACACCATGCATGTTACTCAGCAAGTCAGCGTCTATCATCAGTTATCAGGCTTTTATAAACGCAAGGAAATTTGGAGGAATAACATGGAATCGTTCTGAAGCATTCTGCAGTGAGTGAATAGATTTTGACCAGATGCAGTAACATCTTGAACAAACAAATATCTGTAACTTTACAGATTTCTGCTGTTTTGGCTTTTTTGGTTTTCACATTATGATTTCAGTTATTGAGTGACAAAAGCTATCCAGGCTAACATAGTCCTACTTGAAAAATTAATTGACCCCCTTGCCAAATCTTGGCCCACACAAAGACGTGATTTCTACCAGAATGGTAAAATGTACAAATCACTTAAAGATCTGATGTAAAGAAGCAGGCAAAAAGAGCCCAAAAAGCACCACCTAACCCCCCAGCCTAAAGAGCGGTGAGCCGTCCTGGGAGAGGCTGGTCTGCCAAAATGACTCCAACAGTAGTGATGACTCATCCAGGAGGTCACAAAACAAACCAGAACAACAGCGAAGGCTCACCAGTCCTCACTTGCCTCAGCTGAAGTAAGTGTTCAAGATTTAACAATGATAAAAAGACTGGGCAAAAAAAAAAAAAGAAAGAAAAAAAGAAAGGCATCCTGGGAAAGTTTCAAACCCAAAACGTCTGCTGACTAAAAACACTCAAAGACCTATCTCATGTTTGCCACAATATATCTTGTTGATCCCTAAGACTTTAGGGAGAATATTCTAAAGACCAATAAGACAAAAATAGAATTATTTTGTAGGGTGCATTCAGGGCTTTTGTTGTTATATCATTTCAGAAAAAAAGAACAGTAGCTCCAGTTGAGCATGTTGGTTGGTCTGGAGGTGGATCGCCACCTCAGGACCTGGACAACTAGCTCTAATTAATGACACTGTGTCTTCAACCCTCTAGCAGGAAGTGTTCTGTATGCTGCTGCAATGTAATGATCTAAACAAAGCACATCTGCAGCTCCACCTCTGACTGGCTCAAAAAGTGGGGTCGGGTGTTTCCCGACCTTTGTCCTCAAGGCAATATTTTACGTGTTTCCCTGCTTTAACACACCTGATTGACATAATTGCAGTTAATCAATGCCTGTTAATTAGTCATCAATTGAATCCTAGAAAAAGTTCATACATACAGGGCAGCAATATATGGGACATGCTTCGGATAAGAAAGTTGAGAAAGCTGATGCTCTTTCCAGTAAATATTATTTCCTTAATGGGAAGCTGCAGTCACAGGTCAACTTCAGCCCTGAATTTACACACTATATTTATGCTTGCTGTCTCTTTGTATTGCAGTAAATGCCAACAACAATTTTTCTTGATATATTTTTTTATTTATTTAAGAAAAAAGTATAAGTCATGGGACATGGGAGCCATCTTTGGCATGCTAGTTATTAGCCTATCTAAAGCCAGAGCTGGACAGCAGAGGAAGGAGGCTAATAGATGACCACCAGCCTCTCCACACGAAACAGTCAGTTCCAGACTTTATCTGCTTGAAATGCTAAGAGTCACAACTGAATATGAACTTCTAAGATTAGTAATTAGCAGCAGTGGAGTTGAACATGTTTTCACCGAGCCTCTTTAAATGTGTATATATTTGAAATTGACATTTGTGACTTTGTGCAAAATAGACCAGCAAATATTGCAGTAAGCATATTGTGAGGGAACGCAAAAGTTTTGCGAGATAGCGCAAAAGAAAAAAAAGATGTGCCCATGTTCCGTAGAACCCTCCGTAGAAACATAATTACAAGTTATTTAGAAATGGCATAACTGTCATATAGAATACAGCAGAAATGCAAGTTGAAGCATGTTGTTGCACTATAACCAATTTTCTATGTTTTGTTGAGCAACAGTCATAGATACAGTCTCCAGGAAATGAGAAGAAAAATAAATAGGCCTCAACTTTTCAGACATAATTTCACGCTAAACCCATATTTAGTTTAAAATTTGGATTCCTACTGTTTATGTTACATTAGTCATCAATCATAAACTAAGAATACCCACTTCTGTTTGGATACACATATCTGTTTGTTTGCTGAATTGGCTCCTACCAGCATCACAAAGGTCGACAGCTGTAAAACATTCATCAGGATTCGTATCAAACACATCAGTTTACAGAGAAGGAAAAAAAACGGTCCTACCTGCTAGATCTGGAGAGATTACATTTTAGCATGCAGAAACCTGAGCCAATAATAATATAATATTTTCCCACAAAGATCAAATGATCGGCTGCTATGGGTTATTAAACCTTACTTAGAGGTTAAAAAGTTTTTTTTTTTACTCTCTCCTGGGTCAAATTTGGACTGACCCTCCAGATCTTTAATTCTAAACCTTTTTAGTCCTGGCAGTTTCACCTGTAGTCTAAATTTGTATGTCTAACTCTGGGACTAAAACTGAGTTGGGTTAGTTTCTTTGAGGGCTGATCAGGGACTTCTAATAAAGACTATTTAAAAATGTCACCAGATATGATATCTGGAACTGACCTGAGACTTTTCTTGTTAAAACTATCCAACTCCTGACCAAACAGTTGTGACTTTGCATTTGAGTTAAGAAAGAATACAGCAGGTTTCAGACTGTATGTATATGCCAATTTATCCTGAGAAAAGTTTTCTCTATGCCTTTTACATTGTTGATGTCCTAATTTACTTAATATTAATCGATCAATCAATAAATGTCTGCAGTTGAAATCCTGGGACTGATTTATAAGTGGCATATGTCTTTTCAGTGTTAGCCTTGCTTTTTGCATCTTTTCATAGCTAGTTTTAATCTGCACCAAGAATCATACGTTATAATTTACTTTATAATAACACAATTTATTGTGTATCATACTTTATATATAAAAAAAAAAAACATTTTACACCAAGCAGTAAGACGTAAGACATCATTTTTCATGCCGTAACTTCTCTTTATGGGATTGCAATTACAAATATAGCTAATTTCATGGTCCGATTTTGCAGCATCACCTTCATAAGCAAACTCTAAACACAAATATCCAAACTCTTTGGAGTTCTAATTATTGTTCTTGGTGTTCAGAGCCACCCTTCTGTACCGCAGGATGAATCCTGGGTGTGTCGACGCTCTCCAAACAAAGCCAGGCGCTCTCAGCGGTTCGCTCTGACAGCTCGCCGTCAGGATCAGGGCGCGGCCCTGGTAAGTGACTAGTAGATTGAAGATTAGAGAACTCTTGTTTTTTAGATTGCATGTAAAAAAAAAACCTTTTATGTGGAGGATTAATTGCCATGCCCCATTTGCAAATTCATCAAAATGTTTATTTTTTAATGTCAAATCTATTTGTACTAAAGATCTGGGTAGCTGTTTGGAAAGCCTGAAGCACTGACACTGCAAATCCATCTATATATGACAACCTTTTTTAGATGGACCAGGCCAAACATGCGACTCAAGTGAACTTATTTAAAAATGCTGTTTTTCAGAAAAAAATATTATTAATCCTGACTCTTCAAGAAGGATAAGTGTAGTGCTGTCAGAAGCACAAGGTTCATATTATCAATGGCATTCTTGTCTGATTGTTGAGTCCCTTCACACATGCCTGTGCACATTGACTCAGCGAGCGCTTCAGTGAACTTGTAGGAGTTGCATGAGACAGAAATTGTTCCAAATAAAATAAAAATGCTTCCTCCCTTAAGTCCTAATTTAATGTAAAACAAAAACAACAAATAAGAGTTTTTTTTGTTTTTTTTTATAATTGGGGTACAAAGCTGCTTGTCCCTGTCAGTTCAGACTTACCTAATGCAGTTATTACTGCCTGCTCATTTCTCTCATTACTGCCTGCAGGCAAAGCCAGGAGAGAGCAGGTTGGGGCAAAGCAGTGGCATAACTCACAAAGAATGAAACGGATCACATTTGACCGCCCTGTAAAAAAAAAAAAAAAAAAACGCCTCATAAAAGAGTAACCAGTTCAGATTAAGTACTTGTTCCAGCCTGCTTTTCATGCGCACCGTCTCCATGCTGTACACGCTTGGTAACAAACCCAGGATGAGTGAAAACTGATGATGATTCATCAATGAAAATCTGAGATTAGCACCAAAAACATTATGGATTATGGAACAAGGCAGTCGATCTAACTGCTGAAGACTGGGCAGGCTGTGGATACGTGAGCAGATCGTAAAGGTGCATCTTTTTCTAATTCATGCTGGTTCCTACTGTATCAAAAAATAACAGAACAGATCATGACATCAAATGGTCCTGTGTTTTAAAGGCAATGGTCTATCTGGTTTTAAATATTAAGCAGCTTAAACTTGAAAATTTTCCCACACAACTTTACAGTCACATTCAGTCTGAAACTGGGAAAGCAGCCAAGAAGCCCAAGTATGTGTGAGGAGCAAAACGGGGCAGAAAAGCCACCTGTCATTTCACTTCCATCTTAACGCTACAGAACAGGTTTAATGCATCGTCTTTATTTCACATAAGAGTTAACACGTCTAATTAAACTTCAAAGTAATCCAGTCACTTCACAGGGCCTGTGTTCAACACAGACTGACAAACAGCTTTCCATTTCAGTCCAACTCTAATATTTTGTCACTATTTTCATATTATTATTATTATTATTATTATTATTAGTAGTAGTAGTAGTAGTAATAGTAGTAGTAGTAGTAGTGGTAGTAGAAGTATTATTATTATTTTCTCTGATCTGTGTTTGAACGAGAGCTGAAAGCGATCGAAGATGCTAGCAGAGAAATGAACAGCGACACGCCAAGCAGGTCGTCAAGCGACGACAAAGTCAGTGCAAACATCATTCACAAGAAACATAACATGCATTTATATATTACCTTGTGAATGAAGATGATCAGAATAAACACAGCAAAAACACAAGTGTTTATAGTTATAGTACCTTAGTGAACTTGAAGTAAGACAAAACTAACTTACAAGCTACTTTTCAGCAAGATATAACAGATATATATTGATTTAAGTCAATAATTCCATAATATTGATTAAAAAGTACTAGACTAGATTATTTCACATATAACACTGGAAATTTGTCTTGCAAATTTAATAATTTGTCAATATAGGAAGTGGTATTTTTAATCAATATTAAGAAATTATTGACTTAAAACGAGCTCCTATATCTAGCTGAAAAATAACTTGTAAGTTAATTTTGTCTTATATCAGGTGTAGTAAAGTATTTGCACTAGAAACCACACACACATACAAAATTGGTAATATTTTGTGGTTTTGCAGTGAACTGCCAGGAGAAACTGCAGATTCCATGCAGAAACACCCAGAAACTAAAACAAGACCCCCACCTAAAGCTGCTTCTGATGGTTCCTAAATCATCTCTCCAGCAGGTCTGGTCCTGCAGAGATGACAGCTTTCATAAATAATGTGTAAAATTAGTGACTACTACAACTTTGTTTCTACCTCATTTAGTAGTTCAGAGGGGTGGGTTAACGTTAACCCGTCATTCCATCTCCATCTTTACCAGAGACTGGGTTGAAATATTTTGTGAAAGAGGCCAAAAGTTCAGCTCAGGGCTTTGGACTTGCCCTGCTACAAAATATTAATATCATGTTTGCATTCCAGATATATATCGCAATAAAGTTGTGGTTGGAACAATCATTTCAAAGAGGTAATCAGTGGTTCTAAGCTAACCTGTCTTTTTGTCTTTGAGTCATACATTTTAAACTTTTTCACAGTTAGTCACAATACAAGTGTGCGAGATTTACTTCTTCTCTCTCTTCTTGTTGATGGTTGAGGAAAGTAGAAATGATCTCCTGCTGTGAAACTATGAGAACCATGTTTCTGGGAAAAAAACAAACAAAAAAAAAACATGTGTGTAGATCAAATATAAGAGATGGGGTCATTTGGACCCCACAAACTTTTTACTCTCTGCGGGATCTCACTGGCACCAGTTACATTTTCGCAAGGTTTTTTGTTGTTGTTGTGCGTGTTGTGTTGGTAACTGATGGTCTGACGGGACACACCTCTGCTTCCCCACTGTCTGACAGTGACATTTGCTGCACTCCTTCTGAGCATCATATTAGAAAACAGGAGGGTTAATAGAATCAAAAGTGGGCCAAACTGCTCTACAGCGCCCCCTATCGTCAGGTAGGCCAAACCATACATTGCAGAGATCTGATATCTCCCTCCCCATCTTCCAAAATTGGGGAAAAAGTCTCTTGGAGGTATGTCTCAGGTCAAAGGGCAACATTTGTTTGCTAGCTAGCAGGTAGCTAGGATGTAGAGAGTGAGAAACACAAAGCTGCTGCTAAGTGTTACAAAAAGACTACAGAATTTTTGTCCCCTGAAAAAAAAGAGCATTTTTTGCACATTTCTGTTGTAATATAGTTCTTGAATTTAATTCATAATGATCTTAAAATGGTCTTAAAAATCATAAACCTCCCATGTGGAGGAGCTAACGTGTCTTAGGGTCTTGATACTTTCTTTCAGCAGAGGTTTTCTTCTTGCCACTCTTCCAAACCTGATGGTGTTTCTTCACCAAACCTCTGAGGCCTTCACAGAACAGCTGTATTTGGACTGAGGTTAACCATAACAAGACGGATTGTATTAGCTAATTCTGTAACCTTTGAAAGCAGCTGGTTGCAATGGATGGGAAGCATTTTGAGAAAAGAGAACGGTCTGGTGTTTGATAATTGTTTGCTGGATTTGTTCCATGTCAGTGTGTTAATATGCAAATTCTGTATTTGTGAAGGTGTGTAGCTATTACTTAACGCGATGGATGCCAAATATTTCACAGATGATTTGTCTTTCACTTTGAAACCATTGAATGCCATTGTAGAGGTCATGTTTCCATGCAAATGAACAATACTTGTCAGTCATGTGGAGATATAAATAGTGAGTGAATGTGGAGAAAATATAATCCAGATGTCTTTTATTTTCTGACTCAACCATGGCAAATAAATGATCATAATCAATATGTGCCGTACCTTCAGGCTTGAAACTAAACATTTGAAAGTGTTTTTTTTTGTTTTGTTTTGTTTTTTCAGCTCCTTGCTAATGCAGGCAGCTTCAGGCTGTCATGTGTTTGAATACAGGAGGTCAGCTGCAGATCACTTTCAGGTTCACTTGCTTATACTTTAAACACTGTGAAAAGTTCTGAAAAACTGTAAAATATTCAGACATAGACATCAGTACACAGTTCCTCATGCATTTATGCAACTGAAACCAGGTGAATTTTCACTGAATCAAAGGCAACTGGCATGTTTGTTTCTAACTGTCTGACCTTAAATCAGACTAAATGTGACTTGAGGAAGATTTTTTTTATATATTTATTTTGTTTTGACTTTTACATAGTTTTCCTCAGTATTTGGTGGAAATGTTGTTCAATTGTCTGACTTGTGTCAAACAATTAAAATTTCCTTCACAAGCTTCTCACAATTCTAGCCAGTTCTTTCCTACAGAATTAGGATAACTCAGCTCTCACAAAACATTTCCGCTCTGCACACAAATTTGCAATGGCCACTTTGTAACTAATTTGGTGTCTCTTTAAAGGAAAGACCTGTTTGTGCCCAAACTTTAACTTCCTGGGTGATGTCAAGATGTTGCTTCAACATTTCCATGAAACGTTCTCTCTTCATGATGCTATCTGCTCTGTGAAGAGCCCCTACATCAAAACACATCCTGCCACGCCCAAACCTCCCAGTGGTGCGGAGTTTTCTAGTTTGCAAGCTTCTTCCTTTTGTCTTCCTAAGGTATTGTTGGTCATATGTGTAGGACATTAAAGTCTTTGTTCCTTAGAACAGTGGTACACTCTAATCTGGCTTTATATGTTGCTTTTAGAATCATAACTTCTTCTGTGGGTGGCACTAGTTATCTTTAGCATGTATCTTCACCAAATATTTTGTTTTTATCTAGTTTTGTGCAATGGACACACCAAACATCTATTGGTGCATACTTTGCACCAATAGATGTTTTATTTCTAGAACTCTGAACCTATCTCCTTTCTATACCTCAGGCATTTACATTTATGGATGGAATTTCTAGTCGCAACCAAGGTGTTGAAGGGATCTGTTTTGGTGGACTCAGGATTTAGGTCTCTGCTTGTTGTAGATGATGTGGTTTTGTTGGCTTCACCAGCACCTCCAAGCCTGAGGCCATAGTTTGGAGCCGGGAAAGGACATCTTAGGGACTTGTTCACAAATGATGAAAAAAATGGTCTGTCGGCTCAACCCTTGATTTACTGGTTTGTCTTTGTCACAGGTCTCAAACTCCAGTCCTGGAGGGCCACTGCTCTGCAATCTTTAGATGCGCCTCTGCTGCACCACACCTGAATAGAATAATTAGGTCATTAGCAAGACTCTGGAGAACTTATATACACAAGGAGGTAATTAAGCTATTTCATTCCAGTGTTTTGTACCTGTGGTACATCTAAAAACTGCAGGACAGTGGCCCTGGAGGACTGGAGTTTGACACCCCTGGTCTATGTTCTTAACCTCATCTAAGGTCACAAGCTGTTGGTTTTGACCAAAAGAGTGAGATTGTGACTAAAAGCAGATTAAATTGTTTTCTTTTTTAGTAGAAGTCAGGTGGGATATTTGGTCAACTTTGAGGGACTCAGAGCAGAGACACTTCTTCTCCACGTCAAGAGGAATCAGTGGAAGTGGGTTGGACATCTGGTTAAGATGCCTCTCCAATGCCTCATTGGTGAGGTGTTTCAGGAACATCCCAGGAGGAAGACCAGGACATGCTGGATGGACAGTTCTCAGCTGGCCTGCAGAGGCCTTGGGATTCCCCTGGAGGAGCTGCCCAAAGTAGCAAATGTTGTTGATTAACCAAAAAGCTACCTAAAGCCATGAGATCATCTTTGCTTTGCTAAATTGTCAAACGATGTGGTAAGCTCAGTGTATGTAAACATCTGACTTTTGAACAAAGTCATTAAAGGGGGAGGTTTTGCAAAATCATCTTTTTGAGTTTTACATCATGTTATAATGTTTTTCCCTCATCAAAAACATACCTGAAGTGTTTCCTTGATTATTTCATGCATGTTTGAGAAATCCTTTAATCTCCATGGAAACCATTCAGCTCAGTGATTCTTGAGAATAGGGACAAAACAGGTCCTATGGATAAAGCACACAATTTGAATAAAATATATAATTTTTTCAAATATCTGACTAAACTAACCTGGGTCATGTGAGCACAACAATGTATATTTTTCTTGTGTTTGCTGAATATTTTTTTTTATTTTAAACATTGTAGTCGGTGGATGATGCCTGTAAAATCCCTTGTCCAGGAGCAGATCTCAATACATTATAATAGTTTAAAACAATTAAAGAAATACTAAATTTATATATTATGACAATTAAGTAAAAGTAGTCATATAAATAATTATAAAAGTATCGATGAATTGAATTAAAAATATTTTTTATATATTTTCCAACTCTGTTGAAATTTGTCCCTAGCTTTTGTCAACATCATCAGACATGAAAAGCATGTAAAAAAAAATCAGGCATTATTGGGGGGCACCAGAACTTCTGAGGACCCCATGACGTCGTCTTTTCTCTTCCTTTGCTAAGAGGGCTAGTTAGCTCTGGTTAGCTTATGTTATTCTTTAGTTTTTTCTTCTGTTTTATTCCTAAGTTGCTTGTCACAACCATGATGTGTCAACTCCATAACTGACAATTTACAAAACTTTGATGAAATTTTGTGAAATAAAAGCTTAATTTTGGTATAATGTAAAGATTTCATGGACCTGATGAGCTACAATATGGCCTCCTTCAGAATAACATCATATAAATTGAGGTAATTTGGCTTTTTGTCAACTCCGTCAGATGTCAACTCCATCAGAGTTTTTGTGACTCTTTCAGTGAAATTGTTGTCAAATCTCACTTAAATGTGTAATTAATTAATTTTAATGTATTTTACATAAATTGCATTACTTCACATGTATCACGTTTTTCATTTTACTCACTAGATTGTCACCACCTTCAGTTCTGTCAACTCCGTCATGCACCGTCAACTCCGTCAGATGGACTTTTTGTTGTTTTTTGTTTTAAATAATATTTCTTTTGTTTCTTGAGAAGCATTTGTCTGTAAAATGAGTAAAAATATCACTAATAGGGTATTTTAAAAATCATTTTATATTTATTTTTGTCAGATGGTGATGACAAAGTTCTAGGTCAGGTCGATTAAAAATTTAATAAAAAAAAAAAAATGTTGCAACTGGGAGCCTGGACCTTAACATCTTTACATCTCCAAAACATTATTTGTCATATCTCCATACATAAGGTTGAGAAATAATAAAAAAAAAAAAATATGGGAAAATTAAAACCCATTATGTCCCTATTCTCAAGAATCACTGAGCTGTACAAAATGCCTGGAAGGACCAAGAACTGCCTTCAAGATGTAGTTCCTCCTCGGAGCTACAATTTGCAGACTTCCAAGTTTCCAACCTCACAGAGCATCTCTGCCTATGGACTCCTCCACTCAGCTCCTTCAGACTAGCCAGCAGAAATTAGCAAACACCTGGTGGACCTGCTAACTGCTGAGCTCATTATAGGAACTGCTTCTCAGTGCTAAAGGGTTAATAAAGGAGCCATGGTGTAAGGCTGCGATGGACTGGCGACCTATCCAGGTCAACCCCGGCTCTCACCTCTTGACCGTTGGCGATGGCCTTGCGCCCCCACGAGAGATAAGAGTGTTGGATGATGGATGGATGGAGGTTGTGATGATTTCTTGAAGGTGAAGTTTCAGAGAGAGCAGGAGTTTCTTAAGAGACAGAGGATACATATCAATCATTTCAGCAAAAACTAGACACAATTTTTTTTTTTTTTACATGCAGGTGTGTTTTAATTAGATAAACGTCAAAAACCACCTCCAGCCAGATTCATACTAAAATAGCTGAGGGTGTGTGCATGTTGTGGCTTTATTGATTGTAACAATCAATAAAGCCATGATGGTGTAACTTAAAAGCAAAGAGTAAAATATCAAACTAATTTTTTCTGCTTTTATAAGCTGCCTGAGAGCAACAAAAGACAATAAATCTCCTTTTCGCTGCTGATGCTGAAACTTCTGACAAAACCCTAAGCTATCTCTGCCACGGACTGTAGTGTGTGGGTACTTTGGCTACAGATGTTAAGTCAATTGTAAAAGTGGACCATGGCTGCAGGATAACTAAGACCGTGGTTTAATTATTCAAAGTGTTATGTAAGAGCTGAGATGAGATGTGACAAGCAAACTCTCAAAGGTGAGCATGATCATATAAGATCATCTCCAGGGTAAATGTCATTCAAACATGCACAACTCTGCAGAAAGTTCCATGTGTAATCTCCATCTGTACCAGGCTGAGCAAGTTCATTTTAAATGCCAGAGTCAGGGTACATTGGCTTTGATTTATGACCCGCAGCGTACCTGCAAAACTGCTCGAGGAGGAGTACGCTTCAAAATTCAGGTTCAGTTCAACAAGTTTCCACACCTGTCTTATCTTTTATGATAGTTTACGACACATACGCCTTCATTTGGCTAATTTTTCCAATCTTTTTCTGCATTTTCCATTCTACTAAAATGGTCATATTTTCCAGAGGTGTTGATGAACTGATGAACCAAATTACTGGGTGTTACAAAAGTACTTTGTATTTTGCCACATCACAATCACAAATATCACAGGATCTTCTCTGGATGTTATGAAATGCAAAATGGTGCAGAGTTGTATGTCTGAAGGAACATGATTCATGGGTTTCATCTGTTGATGTCTTTAATTCATTAAAGAAAATGTAGGTTGATCACTCATCATGTGTCTCAAATGTTGTCATGGCAGGACAATTTAATATCATATATTCTATGTAGATCTTTTCTAACAATATTTTTTTTTATCAG
>NW_006800266.1:55058-56089 GCF_000485575.1 Poecilia formosa
AGAAATTAGGTGTCCACAACCTTGGGAATCATGAACTTAATCAGTAATTAGTAAGGAGCATAATGCATAATGACAGTGTGCCTTGCTTATTTGCAGATTTTCATAGAACATATTTTCAATATTGGAAAGAAAATTCATCTTGGGAACTTGAAATACCCAGGCACAATGGTACTTGACACACCACCGGCTAGTGTCTGCTAAGCCAGTGTTAAGGAATAAATATCTAAAATAGTTAACTTTGGAAAAAGTTTGGCTCTCTCTTCCTCTGGATCCCAGGTCCTCTCGGCGGGCCACGTGTGGCCACAAGAAAAACAACAGCAATGCGTGTTGACGTCACAGAATTACAGAGTTTAATCCAATATAAGACAATGCATAAACTTACACCAGAAACTGCAGAACAGTTTCTGGTGTACCTGAATGAATGTATGTCTCATTCATTCAGGTAAATGAATGAGACATACATTCATTTACCTGACAGACTTGGAAAAGAAGGAAAGAAAGAAAAGCAAAGACGTGCAAAGACATCTTTGGAGAGTTGCAAGAGCAAATCTGATTTGTTACTTCTGTGTAGAAAGTTTTATAGCAAAAGGCGTATTCTTATCTTTAATTATTCAAATAAGGCGTATCTTTGCTCATCCAACCAGGAGCTGTCTCTGACCCTCTACCCGAAGCCTAAAACCCCTGCCGTGTTTACGGCCTTTCACAGATGAGTGTGAAAAGCTACAACTTCCACTGTATTGTTTTCCCACACAGACAAAAGGCAGTTCAAACGATCCTAGCAAACCATCTGCTGGAACTACAGGTAACATAAAGGTCAAAAAGTCAGAATACGTTACTGATTTTAGAACCACAATTTAGGCCATTTGAATCAAGACATGTTAAGTTTTAAAACTAGCTTATTTCAAATTTATTTTCTCAACACCAGGAACACCACTTGCTCTCCCAAGGCCAAAGATAAGGAAGACCGTTAATGTTAGCTCAGTCGGATCCACAAATTGTTGCAAAGGTATGGGCTAATGGTGGTTCTCTGG
>NW_006800266.1:56233-58693 GCF_000485575.1 Poecilia formosa
AAGGAACATGATTCACGGGTTTCATCTGTTGATGTCTTTAATTCATTAAAGAAAATGTAGGTTGATCTTAGATACACTCATCATGTGTCTCAAATGTTGTCATGGCAGGACAATTTAATATCATATATTCTATGTAGATCTTTTCTAACAATATTTTTTTTTATCAGTCAAAAGTTTCTTCACTCACTGCTTCTGTCTAGAGGCGATTAAGGCTATACCAGTAACAACCTGCTAATATGCTGGCTAGCAAGCTAGCTTGTTGTTGTGCCTATGATGATGAAGTATAAATTTGACAGTTGACTGGACTACTTGAAAGTTGTATATTTTAAGGAACATGATAAATGGGTTTAATCTATTTTTCATCTATTTTTGATCATTTAGAAACAATGTTGTGTGTGAGAGGCGGGGTCGACCTGGACAGGTCGCCAGCCCATCGCAGTTTATCGCACCAGATAAATGCTTCGTAAAACCACTTTTTGCCAATATTTAGGATGATGTCTCTACCAGGGGTTGCGCTAATGGAATATTTTCTATTATTAACGTTTTTCTTTTTTTTCTTTTTAAAAGGCAGAAAAATCTGAAGGATGTCCAAGATAGATTACAATTCACTCCATGACTTTTTAGTGTAGCTGCACAGACATGTTCAACTTCATGCACAGAGTACATGGCAGAGGCAATTAAAAAAATACCTCCTGAATATTTTCTCTGACTAGCCGGACTGGCCTGGAGCTGACGGCGTGTGACAAAAATGATGGGCAGGACGCTTTAGAACACATCTGGTTCAAAAGCACATTCAAAGGTTTGTCTGTTTAATTCCAGTCTCAAGTGTGGCAGCAGATTAGAGGTTAGGTCTGTAGCCTGAGCCTGACCCAAAATTTGGGCTTATATGGCATGTCAAGCCTACAGTACATTAAGAACAGAGAAAACTAAATAAAAATGCCATGTTGTGTTAGTCAATTTAGTGTTTAACTAAAGGTAGTTTATTTTTTTTGAGAAAAGAAAGTAATAAGCAGAAGTTAATTAGACTGGAATGAGCGTAGCATACTGTACAACTAAATGCGTTTTTCGGCCACACCCTGCTCTGCTCCTATTAATCACACTTTTTCACTTGACTCACCCTGAAGTAACAAGTGACAAAATGGATCTAGAAGATGTTAAACAAAAGCTAAAAACAGAGAAGTCATGCTGCTTACTCAAATGGTGCTCTAAAATCAAAAGCAGTACAATTTTAATTAATATAAAATAATATGTTGGGTTCACGTTGTCCTCGGGCCTCTAATTAAAATTAATTAGTTGGATTCAATTGAGCACAATGGCTGTGAACTTGGTCCGGATCAGGCTGGATTTTTTTTAGGCCTGATCTAAACTCTAGCAGAGATTTCTTCTCCAGATGTGAACCAGGAGGAAGTTGTGAGGCTCAAACCACAGCAGGTGAATCGTCCATAATTTAAGTGCAGTCGTCTCATTTCATTTTTCATAAGTAGTTATTAGGGACACAGTCAGTGATTTATGTCACTGCGGACATAAAGTTAGACGTGTTCATCTGCTTGATGTATGATGGGATCTGGATCTGCGGTTCAGTTGTTGAATATGAATTAAACGCATGAAAATTAAATGCAATTTAATATTCTATCTCATTAGTATTATAAAAATTGACCGGTAAAAACACATCAAAGGAATTGTTTGATGCCTTCAGACAAAATGACAGATACCAAAAAAGTCTAGCGCCACCTTTGGTACCATCTGTGATTTTGGCCCATTTGTCTTTGCAACACTGCTGAAGCTAATTCATATTGAAAGTAGAAAAAGTTGGTCCATCCATGCATCTTCTTACACCCTGGTCCCTAGTGGGGTCGGGACGGTTGCTGGTGCCTATCTCCAGCTATCTGTATTTTTCTATATTGACACCATCTTCTGTTATTGTCCTGTGAAATACTTCCAGATCCTCTCAGGTGGAGTTGGGCAGTTCTGGTCTTTAAATTTAAAATGTAAAGATCCTAATCTAGAATGAAGTTAGTCGAGTTGACAGGCTTTTTCCTTGTCCTATTTTGTGACCTAGCTTGAGATTGTTTTCATTCTGCAGTTTAATTATGATGGCAGCCAACTACAGGCTCCCAAAACACCCTAAACTCATCGGACCACATTTCAGTCAACAGATGTTTTAGGAAAATATTAGATAAGCATGAGAATCCCCACAATGGCAAGTCGGTGTAGACAGTGGATAGATGGGTGGATCTTTTCAAAGAAACCAGTTTGGCCCTTTTGTTCTTTGCTAACATCATAATGGAATATTTTTGACACACCCTTCGGTAGACCATTCACTTAATTAAAGTTTGCAGAAATTAGGTGTCCACAACCTTGGGAATCATGAACTTAATCAGTAGTTAGTAAGGAGCATAATGCATAATGACAGCCTTGCTTATTTGCAGATTTTCATAGAACGTATTTTCAATATTGGAA
>NW_006800266.1:59375-101479 GCF_000485575.1 Poecilia formosa
AGGCACAATGGTACTTGACACACCAACGGCTGGCGTCTGCTAAGCCAGGAACACCACTCGATCTCCCAAGGCCAAAGATAAGGAAGACCGTTGATGTTAGCTCAGTCGGATCCACAAATTGTTGCAAAGGTGTGGGCTAATGGTGGTTCTCTGGTAAAATTTACTCCATCCCAACATTTTGAGTAATTACCGGAATCATATGTTATTCTTTACCATCATTAAGCTTCAAAATAATTTTGCTTTGTTTTTGCTGCAATTAAAATGCATTTTATATTACTTTACCTGAACTGTTTAAAACCCTTTCACAGTTTTCACCCTAAAGTATTTTGCTCGTTGCTCCATCATAACAAATTGTCCTAACTTTTTAGCAATGCACACAACTTCTAATGGATCTTGAATTTTTTTTGGTTTTATTGTACGTGTGGAAAAACACGCGAGACCGTATTTCTGGCCAACCTTTTCATCAGTAGTGCCAGTTTTCCCTTTGGCTATTATAGTATTGGGTGTGGCTGTATAACAGTAAAAATCCTAGATAGGTGGAGCCTGGTGAGTGGAACTATCTCCAAACTCTGGCTGGTACTGCCTGGTACCTTTCTATAACCTGTGACCATCATGGGGGAGTTACATAAAAGGTGTTAAAGACATTTTAAACTCTTCATCTGAGTGAAACAGATCTTTTGGGTGTCTGTTGGACTTTTGTTTTGTCTTTCACATATTTTCATAATTAAAATATGTTATAATAAAATAGGTCCCTTATTATTCACAAATGTCTTTTCATTTTCAAAATGCACAAGTCCCACACACCAGAAATCCAGAAATTTTGCTACCTTCGCTAAGTTTTCCTCTGTAATTCGAAGGTGGGGCAGATTTTTATTTTTTTTCCTTCAGGTAGAATTCCCCTCTGGCGGCCTATTAACCCTCCCATGCAGTTGCTATTGTAGGAAACGTCAAGACTGTTGATGTGAACGAGGAATGAGAGAGCAGTAAATCTGTGTGTGGATGAAGTTAGAGCCACACCTTAATCACTGAAATTTACTTTGGCACAGACAGATAGCGCTGACGATGCAGTAGCTTTAAAGAAAAAAAGAAAAAAGAAACAGGCAAAAACAACCCTGGCTTGTGTTTACAGGATATGAAAATGACCAAATATATGAACTATTTGAGAACCTGAATTCAGAATACATAATTTTTAACTGGAATAGTGTTAAAATCTATGTTTTTTGTTGTTGTTTTTGGAAAAGGTTATGGAGGTACTACCTCTCTGGATTTGTTATTCTCTGTGTCTGCAGCTTAATCATACATCAGGCTCTGCAGCTGCTATGTCATGTGGTTCAGTGTTTGCTGACTAGCCTGAAGGGATCTTGTAAAAAGGGTTTTGTTTGGCGTATTTCAACAAAGCTAATAAAATGAGGCTTACACTGCACTTTAGTCACTATGGTGACATCTGATTGCATCGCTTTGCGTATAATAAATGAAACATCATTTAGGTTCTAAAAAACATGCATTTTGGCTCCATGCATTATGACTTGCTACAAAACCACATTCAAAACTTTAGACACTCCCATTGATTTACTTAGTACTTTGCTGAACTTCAGATGTAGCGTAGTGGGCAAGGGAATAAGAGACTTCTGGCATAGAGGCATTTCTTCATTTCTTCCACCAGTTGGACTCAGATGGTGTTAAACCCAAACACCTAATGTTGGTCATTGGTGAGGCTCAAATATTTCACAAAACTACTGAGCCGTTGAGTCTTTCACACCCAAACTTTACAGAGAATATTCAGTTTGCTCTGATATTAACAGTTCATATTAATATTAGAGGAGATATGATAAAAAAGCAACAGTAACTCTAACAACCAATCATTGCAACCAAGCAATGCTGGGCAACAAACTAAACAGTTAGTTGCAATAACTCTAAATCACTAATCATTAATTCCTAATAGTTCGATAACCAAACTTTATTAAACTTAAAGTTTACAAAACAGCTAAATAAAGTACTGCTTTAGAATTTATCTGGAAAATTTAATTTAGGGGAGACTAAGTGTGCTAAACTGTTTTCAAAGTTAGCAAGAATGCCAAAGCGCTAACTGAAAAATTAGCTCTGACATTAGCGGACGTGTGCCCACCACTATAACTAAAGTATGCAGAATATCATCTCTAAACCCTGACAATGTGTCAGTGGTTCAGACTGGTGATGGTGATGTCATGGTCCAAGTGGGATCATTTATTGGGCTTTTATTAACAATAGCTCATTGTTTAAAACCCACACCCTACCTGTGCATTGCAGTTGACCCACGTCTATGAGCACAGAGATCAAACAACAGGGCATCACGTCACAAAGCTCAAATCATCTGAAAGTGCTTTTGTGAAAATCTTTATGAGTTTGCTCTACTCCAATGGCCTCCACACAAGGAAAGCTTGCAAATAAATCAGAGTAATCAGCATCATGATGTTTGGATGCTTCGTTGCTGGTAGAACTGATGACTTCAGAAAATAGATTGTGTTATTAAGAAAAATTATATGAAAATATTAAAGAAAGATCTTTAAGAAATGTTTCTGTCTTCTGATCTGGACATTTAGTAAATTGAAGCAACTTTTGTAATCCAAGCTGACCTAAAGCTAGACACTCAAAAAACAGGTTGTCTCTTTTCATGCAGTAGCAGTAAATATCAGGTTACAATTGTATCTGGTTGCTTTGGTTTTCATTGACTTGTCTTAGTTTAATGACACTCAAACTGGTTTTACATTTTTTTTGCAAAACCATGACAAAATACACTGGGCAATTATTTAGTGACTGTAAGATTAAAGCAAATACAAAGTTTGGTCCCATAATTTAAAATATAGATCCACTTAAAAGAGAACTTCAGACTACAATCATCTAAATCCTATCAAGAACATGGCATAGAGTCTATGTCTCATTATTAGTCTTTGAACTCTCTGCGGTTCTTCTTGCCAAGTTTCAGTGGAGTAAACTCCCATCTGTTGTTTCTCACAGGCAAAATGAGTACGTGAACATTCCTCTACATGTGCTGACTAGAAAGCCTGAAATCCTGCCTTTCACAGTCATGTGAGGTGGAAAAACTGTCAACGCTTTCGATGAGGAGAGAACTTTCTTTTTTTTTTGTCAGTCTCTGAAAACCCAGAAAAGTAAAAATACATTACATAAAATGTAAAATATGAATCAGTTGTGCTTATTTTTTTTCTTTTTGTTTGTTTGTTTTCATGTTTCAGTGTACCTGAAAGCTTTGGGAGAAAGCTAAAGTTCTATTTTGATGATGCAAAAATGTATAAAAACATGCAACACTAGTCATATTCTGCAGACACTTCCTCATTTATAAGTTCAGTACTGCTAGCTTACTGAACCAGACATAAACTGTGAACCTAAATAAACAGTTGGAACATTGTGTAAAGTAAGGTGTGGTCATGAAGCCATGCTGCAGCACACTATCTAGCTTTAATTATTAGATGTTAAGAGGTTATGGACATACATTGTATTGATCTTAAAACGGATTGGATTATTGAAAATGCATTTCTAGCTGTTGCTTATTTACATATTGAGCCAGGCCTTTCCATGTGGAGTTTGCATTTTTTTTTACATGCACTCCTTGGTACTTTGGTTTGAACTCCCATGGTCCATAATATGCATGTTACATTTGGTCTTAACTTATTTCTCTGAAATAAGTTAAGACCAAATGTAACAGAAGAATTTGTGTATATGTTCAAATAAGAGACTTTTGTAATTTAAAATCATTATAAATAACTTTAAAGTCCAGCATCCTTTGGTACAATTTTGGTAGTAGTCTGTCATCGTCTTTCTTTGGTCATTCTCTGTGTTATTTTTGTCTCAAACAAATGTTTTTGTATATAAGTTCTAAAACTTGTATTTAGGTGTTACCAGACCAAAAAGGCATTTTTCCATAGTATCTTGAGAGATGGTAAAGCATGTTTTCTTTGGAAGAAAATGGCCGCTGATCCCTGATCATAGCATATTGGAATACAGTAGACTTCAGTGACAGGTGAATTCTGGAGGTCATTTCTTCCACCAGTTGGACTCAGATGGTGTTAAACCCAAACACTTAATGTTGTGTCATGCAATAGCCTGTACTTGTATAGCGCTTTATCAAGTCCAGAGGACTAAGTCATTAATGACTTAAGTCATTAAGTCACTAATGACTTAATGACTACATTAAGTCATTAACCCATTCACTCACTCATTCATATGCTGATGATGGCAAGCTACTGGGTAGTAACCACAGCTGCCCTATATAGTATAATATGTCTCTTGCTTGTCGCAAGCAGTGATATTTTTCTGTTGCCCAATCAATGGGCACCAGTTGCGCTGCTCTAATGATACTGTACCATCATCCAATGGTCCTACAATGGAAACATACAAAATAGTGTATAGAACCACACTGACCTCTACTGCACACCTCAGTGTAAATGAGGCATTGGTTGAATTAAAAATAATTTTGAAGATAAATCAAGAAGGACTATGAATATTATCCAGGCACTCGAAAGAAAATCCAGCTTGTGCCGCTGATGTTGTTTCAACAATATCCACAAGATCTTGTGTAGAGCTTACTCGTTCTACGGTCATGTCCCAAACTGAGAAGTTGGGCTGGAACTTCTTCAGTTGAAATAAATTTGTTTAGTTGTTCATCTGACTACAATGTCCTTTAGGGGTGTCTAAGTAGAATGCTGTCCCTGGGTGAACCCAGGACACACTGGGAAAAAACAAACTTGTCTGATTAACACCAGACTAACAGGACTGGGTGAATAGGCTTACTAAGACCTTACTGGTACATTGACCTGACTCAACACCAGTAGTGTAAGATGGGTGAATCTGTAACATGAATCACCATGTCTGTTTTACTTTCTACAAGTTGTGACTTTGGTCAAATATGACTCAGATGCCAAAGCCTACAAATGTCTCTGTTGAGGTTCCAGTTTTATCACAAACTCTGAAACTTCCATCTAACGTGGAACTTCTTAGAGTGACAGTGATGTGTGGAAAAAAGTTATAGTTAGTAGATTTTTAAAATAAAAATATTACATAAAAACAAACTGAGGTTTTCCTTGTCAGATGCACTTCCACAAGATCTCAAGTCTTCTCAGTGATGCATTGTGGTTTAATCAACAAGTGTAAATGTAGACCCTATTTAAATCTGAAGGTCTACACTGGAGTTTAGTGTAAAGATGACACTACTGTTGATGTGTTGGTATATACTTATACTGTACTGTCTTTTATCAGCTGCTGATCTCCAAAAGAATAAGAAAATGGCTAAAAGAATCTCCAAATGGGCTCAGACTTCCTCTTGTTAGATGAATGCCTTCAGGAAAGATTCAGGGAGTCTTTTTAACATCTCAAAATAAGAAAGGAAGAGTAAGCTCCAAGGGTGGGCTGAGAACATTTTAAAAAAGTTTTATCTCTTGGGTCCTGGGTGTAGCACTGGAAGAGCAGGAGAGATAAATAAGTGGAAGAAGGTCTGAAATACTCTTCTTAGATTTTTACAAACATAAGTGATTAAAAAACACAATTGGTTAGAAATGACTGATTAAGACATCCTGTAGGAATGTATCTTGAAAGATCCGCAGTTGAATAACAAAAGGGGCAGGTCAAAACCTGACTTTCACTAATCTTAAGCAAAATTTTTTTAAAGGTTTTGTTGGCTCTAGTGGCCTTTATTAGAAAGTAGTTTTAACAGGAAAGAGGGGGAAGACATGCGGCAAATGTTGCCAGGCCAGGAATCGAACCTGTGACCACTGGCATGAGGACTATGGCCTCAATACATGGGTTGTGCTTTGCCCCTGCGCCTCCACAGCACCCCACTTTTGACAAGTATGTATTTCAATGCCCTCAGATGATGCACAATGTCTACTTAGAGAAAAGAATGTTTGTAAGACAGACTTCATTATATCATGCAGTGCATCACATAGGATTAGTTCACCAAAGTTATTTGCATTCTTTAACTAGACCAAAAGCAGAAAAACAACATCCATAGGTTGACCCAGTCAGGATGTTTTAGGGCCTAATAATGGTCTGAGTTAAGAATGACTATTCTCCTATTCTAAATGGCTTCCTATTCAGTTCATGTTAATGTGAGTTCAGTAATGTCAAAGTGAAGTAAAATAACTCCTTGCTTGGGTTTTTTGCTTTTCGCTACCCTTAAATATTTAAATCAGACAAACAGAACAGGAAACAGATTTTCTGAGTGAATAAAAAATAAATGCAGTTTTCACATTTTTTTTTATTATGGTAAAATAGCCTACCCCTACCAACCTAGATCTATATGTGCAGAAGTACCTGTCCTCTAAACTTTATAACTTGCAGTATCAACTGTCGTCATGCATTTGCAATACTGGCAAAAAGACTTGCATGACATATTTTGACCCACTTTTTTTTTTGTCATTTTTTCTACAGATTTCAGCAACATTGGACAGTTTTGGAACTTGATGGCCTGTTCGCAGCATATCAGGAGGAATAATGCTTGGTTTATGTTTGATACAAGTACATCGCACATGGAAAAACGATGCACAGAATCAGGCAGACAAAACTTTTGCTGAACTGATTCTCTGTGTGGATCGTCCCCAGTGCCGCCCATGTTCTACTAAACTCTAAGGGATAGTGCAGCAAGTGTACAATACTACAACATTTAGTGAAAGTGTTTACATTTAGTTATTAGGAGCAATGACCTGTCCAGGGTGACCCCGCTTCTTGCCCAAATTATCTTCCTGGAGATAGGCAGCAGCTCCCTTCAAGACCCCACTAGGAAGAAGGGTGTAAGAAGATGGATGGATGGATGGATGGATGGAAACTTCCACTTCACAATACCATCTTCAGTTACTCCATCCTGCACAATACTGTGATAATAGTTTATTTCCTTAGTGCAAAACAAGTAGTAGGCAATTCAGCAGCTGTCTATTGAAAGAAATGACATGAGCGTCATCTTCCTGCTCTACAAAACAGTAGACAAAGATAAGACTCGCTAAGGATGTCGATGGGCATGATGGACGTATATATCTTGGATTCTGTTGAGCACGTAATTAGAAGCAGGTTTCTTAACAGTGTAAACACAAACCTGTTTCTAATGTGTTCAACAATGGCCTCTGTTTCTGTGTTTTTGATTATCTTGCGTCACTATCTATTGAACGTGTTTCCCCTATAAGAAGGGTACACCTCGGTGAGGTTGCCAGTCTCTCGCACTCTACCCTACTATGAGTTGCTGGAAATAACTAAACCGGAGATTGTGTTGTTATTAGCCACAGATGCTGTGGCTAAAAAATTATTCACATGACCTAACTTTAATTTTGCTGAAAAAAAATGTACTTGCTGATGCCTGGAAGTTTCCGCAGTGTTAAAACTCTTCTAGGATGAAAACATTTTGGGAGCTGAAGGAAAGCACTGGCATTTTTCATCTGGGGTGTGGCTCAGCTGTGCCCTAAAGCTGATTCTGATGCGCTATAGGAGAGTCTGTGAGGGCAACACCTTGAGTGGAGTTGTTAGGACTCTGAACAGGTATTGACAGCTCCAGATCTGCCAGAACAAGAAATTTAGTAGCTCTCCTGCATGCTGCCGTTTAGCTGCAGGCTCATCTTCAATTGAGAGACCCAACTTTGAAAGGACCTTATTAAAGCTGGGATGTCTATATTGGTGCAAAATGTTTTGATTTCTTGCATCCAGAAAGGAGTTAATTGAACTGTTAAGTAAAGAATGATTAGTGCAGAAGGTGGAATATGAGATCCTCTGCAGTAGCTGCAAGCTGTGGGCCTAAACTCCATTAGTTACAGGGTTGATGTAAGAACTCATTTTAAGATTTAATTGTTTCTTGGTGTATTCATTGGTGAAATGATTTTTCAATTGGTTTTTACTTTAAGGATAATAAGTAGAAATATATGTGCTTCTTTATTGAGCAATATTTAGAGAACTTTGTCTTCATAAAAGTTCTTCTCTGCCTCCGAGGAATCAACTGCAAAACTAGTTTCTTCTTCATGAGAACTCTGACCATGTAACCACAACTCAGTTGAAAAGGAATTTCTTTTGAAGTGAAATTATTTTCCTACCCTTCTTTGATCTGTACATTTTATTACTTACTCAGAAACATCAACCTCACACACTTTCACTTTCCTTATATTTTGCTCAAGTATTCATCAACAATTCAGTGTTAAAATACTGACTTTACTATTTCAAAACATATTGCACCTTGGAAAAGTATTCATACCCCTCATGTTTTTTATATTACAACCACCAAGGTTTTTCAAAAATGTTTTAGAACTAAATATTTTTTTCCATCAATCTCTATTGAAATTTTTTTTTTTTCTTTGCAGAAAAAAGAAGCCCTTACATACTGAAGCTACATGGGCGTTACACCAGAAGAAGGATAAGAAAACAAATAAATAAAAATAGCAAAGGCTGTCAAAAACACCTAAATTAATAGAATATAAATTAATTTAGTCTATACTGTGACTGACTATCTAGTGACTACTCATCGTTTATTTACAGTTAGAAGATGAAGTGGCAATTCTATTCCAGATTGTCTGGGAAAATATCTATAATGGCCTGCATTTCTCATTTCCTTGTTTTATGTTACCCCTTAATAAAATATGATGCGACTAAGTAAATAGAGACCACCTCTGCAATTTACTCTTAGCATAAATTCAGCTGTTCTGTGAAGGTTCGTTGAAGAAAACGGATCATGATTAATCAAGGAACAGAGGGCAGGTCAGGGTAAAAGTTAAGAAGCTTAAAACAGAGGTGGATTACAAAACAATATCTAAATATTTGAACTGGTCAGAAATTATGGGAAGATGTATGGAGCTAAATACAGGACAATACTAGAAAAAAACATGTTGGAGGCAACACTGGAGATAGATTCACTTTCCACCAAGATAAAGATCTAATCACAATGGCTGAGCTACATTCAATTTGTTCCAATTTAAAAAAAAATTAAATGGTCAAATCAAAGTCCAGATCTAAACTCAGTTGAGAAATTGAAAGAAAAAATCATTCTATTTCTGAAAAGAATTACAATGGTGATTCCATCAACACATGATTCTACAAAGTGTTAACAGAGGGTGGCTGAAAACAAATGCATCCCAGAATATTTAAGGATTTTTATTTGTAAAACATTTTTTAAATTTCTATGTTCCACTTTCCAATGATGTATTCCTTTCTGATCGTCTATCACATAAAATCTCAGTCAGAATAAGTGAAGTTCGTCGTTGGAACAAGTCAAAATGTTAAAAGATACTGTATTTGAAAAGCACCTCCCCTTGTACTATACGACCCAGTTCAAAGACAGTTTATCTACTTAATGAAATACATTCTCGACTCAAGGCTTGTAGTGTTCGGTTTTGACCATAACTCAGCTCAGTTTTAATACAAATGCATTGCAACATTGGCTTTAAAAAACAAATACTAAGTAGATAGTTTGTTTAATATTTTTCAAATTTCTTTCTCTTTTTTGTGACTATTATCTGTATTTTAGACTGGTCACTGTTACAGATGGAATGAAAAAGGGCAAAAAATCAAAAATGACTAAATTTACAGTATGGTGGAATTTAGATAATAGTCTTGAGTTTGCATAATTAATTTAAGCCTTAATTTAATGTAAATAAATTAATAAATAAATTGATCTTTTAAATGGGAACATTTAAAACTTTGTTCTTGCAAAAGCAGTAAAGGGTACTGTGAGAGTCTGTAATTAGGGTCCCCGCCCTCCCACACCTCTCTGAAAGCCCCTAGCTTATCCTATGAAACGGTCTTTGCCAAAATGCCTATCCTCCCCTCACGCTGTGTGAGGGTGTGTCGAGCCCAGATCACTTTACAAGGCAGCGCTGTTACCTGTCTGACAGGCTGAGTGGCTCCGAGCCAGTATACCTGCCTGGGAGAGCAGCTTCAAGGGTCCAGGTAATTGGAGGAGAATCTGGGAGGAGGTCCAGAGGAGGCTGGGCTTATTGGGACCTCCTTCACTTGGAGGCAGATAAATATCCATCTCTCACAGTCAGAAGGCACTTAGAGGGACTTGGCTCTCCTCTTAGTGTGCTCCACATCTCTGCCAAACTTCTCTCTGTCTCTGTTCCTCCTCCTTTTTTTCTGCAAACTACTTCTCAGAAGAAACTAGACCAGCCATGTCGACCAGAACAATGAGCGTGAGGACAACCAGGACCAGCTTTGGTACCAGCGGTGGGATTGGTGGTGGCAGTCTCCGCGTAGGAGGAGGAGGAGGATTTTCCTCAAAATCTGCTGTTTCCCTCAGACCATCATCTTACCAAATGGCCTCAGCAAGCATAGGAGGTGGCTCGATGCTGAGATCGAGCATGGGTGGTGGTTTCAGCGGTGGCTCTTCATATGCTGGCTACGGTGGCGGTGCTGGCTACGGTGGCGGTGCTGGCTACGGTGGCGGTGCCGGCTACGGTGGCGGTGCCGGTTTCGGGGGTGGCTTTGGTTCTGGTGGTGGCTTCGGTTCTGGTGGTGGCTTCGGTGGCGGTGCTGGAGGTTTCATTGCACCCCCCATCACAAATGTCCAAGTCAACCAGAGCCTGTTGGCTCCCCTGAACCTTGAGATCGACCCCAACATCCAGACTGTCCGTACCCAGGAGAAAGAGCAAATCAAGACCCTCAATAACCGCTTCGCCAGCTTCATCGACAAGGTATGTTTTTACTACATATCATTTTAAAAACTGTAGAAATGACTTGTGCATTGGTGTTGACTTTCTTCTGAAGAGGTCATCAGTATATAATAACTGTTCCAATCTTGTGAACTGTTAATATGAAGTTGCTTGCAGAGTTGGCATGTTTCATCTCGAAGGGGGTCCTCAACATGATGATGAGCATTTGTTCACAAACTGAAAGCCAACCGCTCTGACTGAGTTTCATCCAACTGTGACGGGTCTCTTACTGGGTGTCTCTGTGCAGAGCAGGAAGCAGGAAACTCTAGAATGGTCATATCCAGTGACTGGTAGCTTTCAGTGTTAGTGCAAGAAGAGATCAGGTTACCACCTGTAACCATGGCGGCACAGTGCTGCAGAGCTTCTTCATTCATGCAAAAGGAGGATTTTATTCCCTTAAGCCTTGATGCATTCTTTCAAAATCCTTGTGCAAAAAGTAGTTGCTGGAATTTTTTGCTTGCAGTGACAACTTCTTTGCCAAATTACACGTAGATGTTTGCTTGAATAAATACAAATGTACCACGCCCTGTGTGAGAACGTGCACAGTTAGCTTTCCCTGCTGAGTAAACACCACACCTCACACATGAGACATTATCAAGACTCAACATAGATTCAAAGTGGTCCAAGAAATTTCTAGTTGCAGGATATTGTGGACAAAGCATTATTTGATAATTTTTCCCAGCTAGTAAAGGGTTGTCAGGTGACGTTGGTCCACAATTAATTTATTGTTGGGGGTTTCAGGCAGGCATGTTCACTCAGTGAAAGTATGCATCCTTGTATCGAGGGGCCATCAATGTCAGGTGTTTAAGGGAGGGGCTGAACTTAGGTGTGGCACCCTAAACCTTACTTTAGCTTAGGAAAAATACTTACACCTACACAAAACAGATTAGATTCTTTAATCCTTAAGATTTAATCACTTTAACAAGAACAAAAAAACACATTATGTGAGTTTTTTCTCTCACAATAATCTTATAGAAAGTCACATTCAGTTACACTTCTCAATGAGTCACCCTCATGTAGAGGACCAAGATCATCCCTGCCCTGGGGGATAAGTACACACAGCAGCTGGTAATATTTTGTATACATAAGTTTTTTTTCTGTGGGAAAGCCAACCACTAGAAGAAAGCGTACACAAGTCATCTGTAGAACCTTAAAGCAAGCAAAGAGAAAAGTGTTTCTAAGCATGTTGAACATTTGTTCAGGTCCGCTTCCTGGAGCAGCAGAACAAAATGCTGGAGACCAAATGGAGCCTCCTGCAGGAACAGACCACCACCCGCTCCAACATTGACGCAATGTTTGAGGCCTACATCGCCAACCTCCGCAGACAGCTGGATGGGCTCGGCAACGAGAAGATCAAGCTGGAGGGAGAGCTGAAGAACATGCAGAATCTGGTGGAGGACTTCAAGAACAAGTGAGTGCAAGACCACCATTGTTGTGACAGACTAAACCCTCCTTGCACCAGATTTTCTGTTATATTTTTTTAATACGTTCATACTCATCTTTCATAATTTTTTTCCACCCAGGTATGAAGATGAAATCAACAAGCGTGCCAGTGTGGAGAATGAATTTGTGCTCCTCAAGAAGGTACATAAACCACTGTATTGCCTTTCAGTCTTGTATCCCATAAACAATAAATGATTCATTAATTATTGATTTCCTCTAAGCCCATTGACAAATGTCAACCCCTTTTCAGGATGTAGATGCCGCCTACATGAACAAAATTGAGCTGGAGGCAAAGGTTGATGCTCTTCAGGATGAGATCAACTTCCTCAGAGCTATCTATGAAGCCGTAAGCAAAACAAATAAGTTACTGAAGGACATAGAAGTTAGCCTTTCCTCAGTGTGTCATGATGTCAAATAATTTCCTTTGCTTGCATTCAGGAACTGAATGAACTCCAGGGACAGATCAAGGACACCTCGGTCATTGTGGAGATGGACAACAGCCGTGGCCTGGACATGGACGCCATTGTGGCTGAAGTCAGGGCTCAGTATGAGGAGATCGCCAACAACAGCCGAGCTGAGGCAGAGAAGTGGTATCAACAGAAGGTTAGAAATTCTCCTCAAATCAAAGTGGGATGGCAGGTTGAGTTTTGCACAAAATGCTCTAACAATTATTACTCGACTTATTCCCCAGTTCCAAGAGATGCAGACCTCTGCATCACAGGCCGGAGATGACCTACGCAACACAAAGAGCGAGATTGCTGATCTCAACCGCATGATCAGCCGACTCCAGAATGAGATTGAGGCCGTCAAAGGACAGGTACCAACATTTAGCGAGACAATAAAAGCTTTGCATCTTGCCAAATTTGAGGAAAAAGAAATGGCAGCATGTGAAGCTTCTTTTATGTTTCCGACCACGTAGAGAAGCAACCTGGAGTCCCAGATTGCAGAGGCTGAGGAGCGCGGCGAGCTAGCTGTGAAGGACGCCAAGGCCCGCATCAAGGATCTGGAGGAGGCACTGCAGAGAGCCAAACAGGACATGGCCCGCCAGGTCCGCGAGTACCAGGAGCTCATGAACGTCAAACTGGCTCTTGATATTGAGATTGCCACCTACAAGAAGCTCCTAGAAGGAGAGGAATCCAGGTAGAAACTTTATGCTAACCTTCTGCAGCAGGGCACGTTGAAGTTTGAGTAAAGCTGACTGAGAATCTTTCACTTATTATCTTCATAGAATTGCCTCTGGAGGTGGAAGTGCAACCATCCATGTGCAGTCCTCAAGCACCAGCTTTGGTATGTATTTGTTAAAAAAATATATATATACCAGTAAAGTTTGGCATTCGGAAGTTGAATGTAGTCCACTCAAAATATGTTGTTCTCTTTAACAGGTGGTGGCTCAGGAGGCGGCATGGGCGGTGGCATGGGCGGTGGCATGGGAGGTGGCTTCGGCATGGGAGGCGGCATGGGAGGCGGCCTGGGCGGCGGCATGGGCGGTGGCTACGGCATGGGCGGCGGATATGGCAGTGGCATGAGCATAGGAGGAGGCGGCAGCATCAGCTCAAAGAGCTCCAGCAGGGTCTCTTCGTCTCGGATTCGTTATTAAAAGTCCTGGTCTCTATTCTTCTTCCCTAATTCTGCAAACTTTTCCAACCTCACTTTCCCATGCAAGCACAGAGTCACCTAAGGAACATGCTTAATAATTTACAACAAACGTAATCACATAGAAAGAGTTAGAGAAACCTACTGAACACAAGTTAAGGCAGAGAGATTGTTAAACCAAAGACAAAGAGCCGCAGAGATGTGAGTAAGCCCTGTCTCCTTTTCATCAGTCAGCCTGGCTGTCTTCTGGTTGCCGGATGCGTTGTTGTACAGACATGAGAATATTTGTAGTGTTACATTAACGGATCCTTACAGGGTAACCACTGCTGCACAAAAACAGAGAACAGGAAGTGGCTTTGTACCTGAGGATCAGGGGTTTTCTAGTCTAGAATATTAGCCTCATACCTCCTTGTCTCTTCTGTTGTCTCACGTACATCATCCTGTGCAGTGTGACATCTTTAAAAGCAGCCACATGTAACAGACAAGTTGATTGTTTTTATTCCTCTTCTTTTTCTATTCATGTTTTGAGAGAACATGAGCTCCACTGTTTAAACTACATGGTGTGTGTGATCATGCTTTACTTTCAACAACTGTAAAACTAAATTCATAGGGCTAACTGCAACTACCAGATTTATTATGAACTGTACCATCAAAAAAGCTGCAATAAATCTGAATTCATATTCATTTGGTTGATTTTGTGTTTTTCTTTCTTCAAATAAGTTTTTCTTATTTTGTCTACACAAGTAAAACTAAGTAATTTAACAACTTTTATTTGACCTTGATTTCAGACAGAGCTAATTATATCTCAAGCTTGTCATCTCTAATAATTTTCTGGTCTAGAATAGAAATACTATGACTACCTGTAGCACTAATACACCAATGTCATGTTTAACTATTACTGAAGTTGGATTTAAATGGAGAGATTAACTTCAATTTCAAGTCAGCTTATTTATATGGTGACAATTCACAACAAATGTATCTCAAGGTACTTTTAAAAATATAATAAATTCTATCAAATCATACATGTCAAGTCAATCACATATATTCCAAGTTGGTCCTTCTTTTCAAACAATGCAGTAAAGTTCAGTTTAGTTTTCAAATAATGTGAAATATTTTCTGTATATGGAGTGCAGTGTTCCTTGTATAAAAGCAAGGATAACATCTTATTTGGTATTCTGTTATAACTATTCTAAGTTTTCACAGCCTGCAATCCTGCATTGACTGCAACAGAATATGTGTATCAAAAAATACAAAATGCAAAAAAGACAGAATTTACTTGATCTAAAAACTGTTCTGAGTGCAAAAATGCAAGTTATCTGGTGACACCATGGAAGCTGTGTGGGAACCGCACAACGGTTTGATTACAGACTTATTCAACAGTAGTATGACACACACAGAAATTTCCTGAAAGCTACAATAAATAAATTACCTACTGTGCTCAGGAACAAGTGATAGAGGATTTTAAGAGAAAAATTTTAAGGCTGATTGAACTATATGCACTGGGAAACATACTCTAACATTCATTTTGCTTAGCATAGGCTACCGTTGTGCTAATAAACATAATTCAAGTTGCTCTTTTTTAGTTTTTTCGCATGAATAATATCAAAGCACTTTTGACATTTAAAATAGTTTTGTACAATTTCACATAAACCCAAACATTTTGTATTTTTTTGTCAGACCAGACAGTAAAATAGAAAAAAATAAATTAAAAAGAAAGAAAAAAAAAGATCTTTTAAAATTTTTGTACCCAATTAAGAAACAAAATAAATGACCACGCTGTCATTTTTTGATTTTCAGTCAACTGAAAATGGAAAGAAAAAAAATTCTACACTAATACATCAGCCATATTTGAATGATAATTTGCCATGACTGCTAGTACTCACCGAACTGGAGCAGCGAGTTTAGCAACACTTGTGCTTCAGAGGTGAGGGGCATCCAACTAGCTTCCTTTTTAGGCATCCTGCCACCTGGCTACACTTAATTAGCCAACACACAGCCTACACAAATTCAGACATTAATATAAATAAAAGCTCTAATAGCAAAATCCATCTAACTGACATGACCCAGGCAGAACAAACAGCCAACATGTAAACAACATACAACCTGGCTGACTAACAAAACAAAACTGGTCTAGAATAGGAATATTATGACTACCTGTAGCACTAATACAGGTAGTCATAATACATGTATTAGTATATACATATTATGTGGGGGGATTAGCACATCCCCCCACAGTTGGGATGTGCAATTAGCAAGAAACCTCAGACCCGTCAACTTGGACTGGACTCTAGAGGGAAGCATGCCTCAGCTACAGTGGCTGTGTTGCACAGTTTAAATATCTGCATAATACAGTAGAAACAATAGAAAGGCAATGAATCTGAGTAACTGACAAATTTGTGACTTTCAGTTTGGAAACTGGCAGCCAGATGAAAAATTTCAATATATGACATGTGTGTTGATAAAATCTATAAAAGTAGTTTAATAAGGAAACTTTTAGTACATTAAAAGCTGTGATTACATCTGTTTCTCTCAATGTGAATTCTATTTATGATCAGCTTAAGATGAGCAATTGAATTTAAATGTTACACCACCTATGGACAGTCATTTCAGAAACCTATGGAAAGAAAAAAAAAAGACTTGCTTGCAGCCCCTAGCTATGACAGTTCAGCAAATTCTGGCATGTACTGTAAACTCTGTGGACATGCCACACAAATGACTCTGAGAAGTGGAAGTAAGTCTGCCAAATGTTTGAGTAAGTGCAGATGAATGCAACATGCCTGAGCAGATTACATGAATCAAGAGCTGCAAGGGCTGTCTTGAAGTGATGAAGGGTGTGACACTATCAGAGGCAGGAGAGGCTTTTAAATACAACATAACTGATGAAATGTGATATATGTTTGAATGTATCTGATATTTGTTCACACTTGCTTTGACACTGGTACTTCATTTCTTTTTAAATTAAATTCACCTGGTTAACAGCAAGGTTGAAACACATTATTAAATACACCTGGTGTCTCCAGTGGTCATTGGGGGAGAGACAGTCTATCACAAGTAAACACAGAGACACATACTCACACCTGAGGTCAATTTAAAGAACCTAATCTTTTTAAACTGGGAAGAAGCATAAATATCTGGTGGGAACCCATGTATGTACAGAGTGAAGATGCTGAAAGATTTGAACCGAGGACCTTCTTGCTGCTAGGCAACAGAGCTCCCAACTGCCACTTACAGCTGAATTGCCTGTTTCATCTTGTCAAAACCCACTGTATTGGGAAAAACTACAAAGATGGATTGAAGTGCTTTGGGAAATGGAAGCAAACAAACCGAACCTTATTCCGCTTTAATGTTAGAAAAATAAGGAATATTGTGCAATTACGTCACAATTGACACAGTATGTGATTAAGCCCGCGTCGAGGTGAAGCTGTCCCGTATTTTGGAGGTGTTGAGTTGGTAACCCTAATTATCAACTCATTTGGAGAAGCGTTTCCATTACAGTGGAGCGCATTTCCACAGAGAAAAAGCTAGGAAAAGATATTTAGTTATCCTGTGTTCTAGGAAAAGGGCATAGACTGTAGCTAAGGGCACTGGTAACACGGAAAAACAAGGAAGCAACAACAAACCTGCTGTAGGATGTATGAATGCTGCCCTCTAGTGACTGGAAACAAGAATAACTGGTTCATCCGACAGTTTTTTTTCATTTTCAAAATAAGATATTCCTCATTAGCATAATATTAAATTTCTTATTGTACCTTAAGGGAAGGGAGCAGTCAGGACTGAAATATCATTCTTATGTTAATTTTATAGTCTCCCGTGTAGTCCTAGCAGTGATGGTGTCATTTCAGAACCAGACGAATATTCATTTACTGTTGCACCTTTTGAAATAGGTGTTTTATTTGAAAATAGGCAACATCCTATATAGCAAAGAAACTGTACAGATTACATTTATATTTAATGCATAATGAGAAAAAAACATTAAGATTTTACATCAAACAGCTCCACAGTGAGGCATGCTGTAGGTTCTGAAGCTAAATTATACACATATTAGCAAGGGTTACCCCTCTGAATTTCTGAGAACAGAGCGGATAATTTCAAACATGTCTCCCACAACATGTTGTGCTATAAAGTCAGTCTTGGGAGGGCAGTATATTGTTTTTAAATGGATAATCAGTCTGATAAGTCCAGCTTAGCACTATCTTAGTAAGTAGGGTTTGGCTGAAATGTGGAAAAATGTTTCAGGTCAACTCTGTCTAATTCAATGATTAACTAAATATCTTACAAATGAATTTAACTATTCTGCTGTTGCCCTGTAGCCTGGTAAAAACCAAACTCTTGTTCTATGCTTTGCTTCGTTTAGAGGGTCTGGACTCTTGGCTATTGAGAAACAATTCTTTGCTGGACTCTAATGTTTGGCCATGTCGATAAGGCTTGCCTGAAATTGCATGCACTGTAAGCAACCAGGCCCTGTGGATGTATGATGGAACATGATGGCTGTTACTGAGAGCTGCGACAATAAAATCTCAAACATTCCTTCTTCTCCAAATTTAGTTGCTCAATATTTGAAAGCATGGCCAACAGACTCAATGGATTTGTTTACATTGTCTATAGCAATTGTCAAACTGCAACTATAAGTAGACTACAATTCTAAATCTGCTCAGAAAATCAACACCATTATTCACCTCACTTTCTGTTCGCTGACTGACCCAGTTGAAATTCTAGCAGACAAATCAAGGTCAATGGGAGAAATTCTAGACAGAGCACTGAAGGGTGATGAGAATCAAGGGGAACTGCATAGGAAGGCAATGACCAGACTAATGGTCCTATGATATGGCCATAACATAGGCAGTGACACAAATGTTGTTTTTTAAATGTTGTGGTTTAAGTTCATATAGTAGGAGCGAAGGTTTGTTACAAAGAAAAGTGTGCAGCCATCATTGGTTTGCATAAAATGGCACATTTAAATTGCGGGGCACTGCAATGAAGAATATTCAAGCTGTCCTGGAAAACTCCAGGATGTTCTCGAGAGAATCCTGTTGCCACCAGTGCAGAGCTTGCTGAATTGTGGCAACAGGTTGGTGTGCTACAGTGAGGGAAATAATGTTTAAAGAGAAACATGAAGGACAGACTAGAATTCTGCAGGAAAAAAACAAGGAGATCATAATGACGGAGCTACTGTGATGACTTTCTAGTCTGCCATACAACACCACTGAAACAGGGTCATTCTTAGGTTTTTATTTCACTACATTTAGGCAGTTTTAAAACTTTTTTTTAATAAACATTTTAGTTGCCATTATTGACATTTACAAGTGTTTAGGTTACAGATTAATAACGGTCAGTTTCTTTGCTGACACTGAAATACATCTTAAATAAAGAACAGCTTACAACATTCCCACTTAAAAAACTGATTCAGTGTTTGTTGAGTTGCCATGGCTGCTCTAGATCTGTTTCTGGCCGTGAAAGGAGGAGGTAGATGTCAGACTTTAATACTGTTGGATAAACCACAGACTTTGATGTCACAGGGAGAAACACAGTTCTGTCCTGAAACTAGTCTTTTACCAACATGGACTGAAAGGCTAAGCAGAGAACAAGAAGTCATTACTCCAAACAACATAAAAAGCCAGATTACAATTTGTTAATGTCCAAGGGATAATTTTTGGAGACATTCTCTGTGGTGTTATGTGGTGTTGGTGCACATTACCATCATGACATTTGGAGCAAGGGAAACTTTACAAGTGAACTTCACAAAGTTGATTAAAAAGAAAAAGAATGTCATGCAGTGGGGAAACAGATATCAGCACAAACAGACCTTCCAAATGGACAATGACCCACAGTACAGAGCTAAATTAGTTACAAAGTGGCTTCAGGACAACAATGTCAATGTTTTTGCAGTGGTCATTACAAAACACTGACTTCAGCCCCATTGAAATGTTGTAGCTTAAAAATGGTGTGTGTGAGTGACAAACCTGACTCAGTTCCATCAGTTTATTCATGAGGAATGGGACACATTTGTAGCAAGCTATTATGAGAAGCTTATGGAATGAATCCCAGAATGTTTGAATCAAGTCATATGGTTTATGGGACAATTCTTCCAAATATTAAGAAAATGTAGGGAAACTAATGGATTTGAGGAAAGTTAAAAACAAGTCTATGTATCATTAGTGTGACATATAGAAAGAAAAAAAATTGTTAATCCTAGTTGACCAAAAACAGGGTATATGATGGGAAAAAGAATATGTGTATGGATATGTGTATGGTCTATGTAAATATCTAGCTTCAGCTGTAAAATCAATAAACTTGCTAATAAAATAAACAGCATCTTTCTGCCATGGCTGTACAAGCAACCATATCCAGGAAAAACTGCCCTTTACTGAATATTGTATCAAATGATAAACATGTAGCATACATGCAGCAAAAATGCTAAAACAGTTCACGCTGCTTTCACCCCCTCCCCAGTTGTTCTGACCTTTGAACCTAACACAGACAGCCACACCAACATGTCTTACATGGCTGTCTGGCCTGGGTTATCGGGGTCAAAAGTCATGATCTCCATGTGGATAAGACCTGGAAAACAGAAAGCAGTGTTAAATTTAGCAGAGAAATCTCTCGTGTACAAACAAACCTTTCAGGAATATGAGCTCGTCACTACACTCTGTGACTTCTCTTAGGATTTAGATTGTCTCAGTAGATAGCACCCGAGTCTTTAGCTTTGCCATACATACTCTTCCATTCTCCGACATCAAGCTCAAGGCTCTCGAAGGAGTCATCGTAAGGTTTGGAGTCTGGTTCTGAGTCTGGGTCGTGGTATTCTGACAGAAACGGGTGGGCCAGTCCTTGATTGGCTGTGAGCCTCTTCTCTGGATCCAGCAGCAGCATCCCCTCCAGAAGGTTTACAGCTGGAAGCATCAGGACAGAAACCATCCCGTCTTCTATTAACCATCATTGCTTTCAGACTTGGGTTGATTTTGACACTATTTACTGTAAGTGTTTCTATTAGCAGTGCACACTGTACTTTTTCTGGTATGTTATAGACCTAGAGTCAGGGCTGCATAAACAAACTCACCTTTCTCATTCATTGTTGGAAACACTTCTTTAAAATTCTTCTTCTTTTGTGAAGGCAGACCTTGCACATACGACTGTGCCTGAAAAATAAATGACAGGAGTCACATGATTCTTCAGAAACTGACAAACACTGATGAAAATGAATGAAAACCTTCAAATAAATTAATCTCTTATTTCAGTAGCATAATCTCCATCCAATGTCTTCCGCTTATCCAGGGTTGAGTTACAGGGGCAGCAGCCTAAAAGCAGAGAAACCCAGACCTCCCTCTCCCCAGCCACTTGGGCCAGCGCCTCCGAAGGAATCCTAAGGACTTCCTAGGCCAGCATAGAAACATAGTCCATGCAGGGTGTCCAGGGTCTTCCTCTGGGTCTGCTTCTGTTGGGATGTGCTTAGCACATCTCAATTTGTTTGTGATACCATTCACAAACAACACCCCAAGATACTTTAGCTCCTCTACTTGGGGCAAGACCTTGTCTCTGATCTGGTGAATGCACTCTACCCTGGTTCAACACCAGAAATGGGTAGTTCCTGATTTATATCTTGGATGGTTCACACTCCACTGCAAACTATTCCAGGGAAAGGTTACGAACACAATTAGTGACAAAAGGACAACCTTGGTGGAGTCCAACTTACTGCTAGCAACTCAGACCAAACTCTGGAGTTAGTTGTACAGAGACCTAACAGCCCTCAGTTCTGTGTATGGCCTGGTTCCCCATACACAGGACTACCCAAGGGAGACATTTGAATGTCTTCTCAAGTTCAAAAAACATATGTAGACTGATTAGGTGAAACCCCATGTGCCCTCCAGAAAAAAGAATGGTTAGAGAAACACAAAATAAACCTCCTTCCACAGGTATCTCAATTTCACATTGGGGGACCAGAAGAGAGAAAAGTTCTTCAATGAGAGGTTCAGGACATCAAATGCAACAAATGATTAATTTATGCACATCTTGAACAGGTTTGCAAACAAATTTGTCTGCATTAGTAGCATACTGGAAATGTCAGCAATGCATGGCTGTTTTGCAGACAAAAAATAACTCACATCTTTACTCTGCATCTTCTGCACGAGGGACGAGTCTGGTGTTCCTGTCAGATTGAGGATCTTCTTCAGCTGATCGATACCTGGATGCTTAGGGTAAGAAAACCAGGCGATCTGTTCAATGTGTATCTGTTTAGCTGTATTTTAAATAAACTAAATTTAATTTGAACAGATTCTTATTAATACATTAAGCTAATATTAGCACACATACTGGTTTATATTCATGAGTATATGATTCAGCCATTTATTCCTTTCACATGTAGGAATAAGGGTTGAAACCCAATCCTTATTCTTTATCCTTATAATAATTGAGCATGAAGATATCTGCAATAACACGCATGTGGATACTGTCATGTCCTGGGAAAAGCACCGTGCCGGTGATCATTTCAGCCAGGATGCAGGCGGCTGACCAGACGTCCACTGCAAAGAGGCAGAATCTCAGTCACAAAAATCTGTTTGACAGGTTGTGTTGTGGCCTACTTTAATATTATATTTCATTTGAGACAAATTGATCTTAAAGATGAATGGTATTGTTCTTACCTGTCTGACTGTAATGCATCCAGTTGAAAATGACCTCAGGTGCTCTGTACCAGCGTGTCACCACATATCCAGTCATTTCACTCTCAGTTTGTCTCGCCAGACCAAAATCCAGAATCTAAAATGAATAACACTTGGGGTTTTTTCTATACCTTAATTATGAGGAGCTCTGTGAATATTCAGTTTCAAGTTTTGCTGCAGATTCACAATAAAATTGTGGTCAGAACTTTGACTGACCTATTCTATTTTTGTTTTTGCATTGTCTTGATGTCCATAATACTACCACCACCCAGTTTCACTGTAGGGAATGTGATATCAAGGTGTTAGTTTGTCTCCACACTTTACCTTTTGCAGTGGTGGACACGCTTTGGCTAAACCGCTAATGGCAGAGACAATTTTTCATTTAGCACTTTAATGTTTTTGCAAACTTTAAAAATGTTTAGCCTGCTTAGCTCACCCTAAATTAATTTTTCTAATACATTCTGAAAGACTCATTTATTTGGCTATTTTGTAAGCTTTCAGTTGGATAACCTCTCTGTTGTAGTTTTAATTATTGACTGTCAAGAATTTTTCAAGTAGTCAGCCGTTTACATTCATACTCATGAAGAGGATGAAGCCTGTTTATGCAGCATTTCCATTTCCTCTCTTCATCTTCCCTTTCTTTTTTTCCCCAAAAAGCTTTGAGTAAAGTTCAAGTAAGCAATAAATGAAGAAATAAAGTATAGCCTACAACAGAAAACAGTTACATGAACAATCAGGTGTGTTGATAAAAGCATACATAAAATTCATAAATACCAATTATTTTGAGAGACTCCATGCTCTCTTCGTGACACATGATGGGTATAACTATAGTTATACCCATAGCATCAATGGAAGCTAATGCTAAAGCTTTAGCATTAGCTTCCACTAAATACTACATTGGCATAGGACTTTGGCATTAGTGGAACTAATGTGTATGCTTTAAGGTTAGGGCAGCTAAATTTATAGTTTGCTATGCCCACCACTGTCATACATTTTGAGAACTTACCTTTAATTCACAGGATTCACTCACTGCCAGATTGCCCGGCTTCAGATCCTACAACACATGAGCAACACCTTGGCATTAATTTCAACATATGTTTGCACCTTTGCTGGCAGCAAAATAATGAAAAATCTAAACGAGTTATAAATGACTTAGACATTTAAATTAATGTATACCAACCCGATGTACGATCCCAGCAGAGTGGATGTACTGCAGAGAACAACAACATGGATTTAGAATATTAGGAAGACAGTAGGGAGATTATCTTTGTGAACTTAAGAGATGTTGGAAAAACATATCAAAAGGAGGAAACATCTTAAGATATTTGCAGCTAATTAAAAGACATACACTAGTTTTGCAATTAGAATTGTGTTTCTAGTTTTGTTTCCACAAAGCACTGTTGGTTACATATTAACTAGCAGTGCCTGAGCGGATAAATGAGAATAAGGAAGACAAACACCCACGACACACTCAGGCTGGGAATGGCATGAGGAACAGACTATCTAACAATATTCCTTTGAACATACACTTACATTTATTTGTTGTGTAATCACAGTCATTTATTAACACAATAGTTAAATGCTTTTTTTTTATACGAAACACTGAGTAGTTGATGAACTACAGTCAAAGAACTATTTTGTACAGGCAGAACACGTACATTTTTTCTGCAAATAAGATACACAGCGGGCTGCACAGAGCTATTGCCTTGCAGCAAGAAGGTTCTGGGTTCGATTCCCGACCCTGTCTTTCTGCATGGAGTTTGCATGTTCTCCCTGTGCATGCGTGGGTTTTCTCCGGGTACTCCGGTTTCCTCCCACAGTTCAAAAACATGACTATCAGGTTAATTGGCCTCTCCAAATTGCCCCTAGGTGTGAGTGTGTATGCATGGTTGTTTGTCTCTGTGTTGCCCTGCGACAGACTGGCGACCTGTCCAGGGTGACCCCGCCTCTCGCCCAGAACGATAGCTGGAGATAGGCACCAGCAACCCTCCAGACCCCACTGAGGGACAAGGGTGTAAAGAAAATGGATGGATGAAGATACACAGCTGAAATTAGACATGTACATACATTGAAGAATAATTTCTGGCATTAAATCAGAGCACAATTTCCCTGCTTAAGCTTAATTTTGACTTACCAAATGATATCTTTTTTCTGTAAGCAGTATTAACTTCATCAATGGGGCTCTGTTGCATTAGCTTGGTGTTGGTATTGACACTTCCTAAGTTCGGCCTCAGTTTTGCTCACAAGATGCTCTTTTTCTTCCCAGACGCGACCCTTATCTTTGTCATTTAGGAAGGCAGTAAGAGTGTTTTTTTTTCTCCTCTGTGCGTGTTCCACCTTGTGCTGCTGCTGCTTCATTTTGTTAATATGACTTGGTTCAGACTTGTTGAAGCTGAGATATCTTGACATTTCTAACCTGGTGAGATTGCTGCTGAGATGCACAAGTGTGACAAACTCTGTCAAAACTGGGGGATATTTTACCTATCAGAGAATAAATACACCTGTTAACAGTGGCTGCATGTAAGTTGCAGCTGTAATTTATAGTTCTAAAAAGTGTTGACTCAGGGGAACTGAATATGAATCCAACCACATGTTCCAGATTTTTATTTATAAAGAAACAAAGCAAAAATATCCTTTAACTTTACAACTGTGCACTACTTTGTATTGGTCTAGCACTTAAAATCTAAATAAAACACAGAAATGTGTTATTCAAAAGAAAATAAACTTTTGCAAGACACAAAAATCTGCATAATAAGCTTATTTGGAGGGGCATGGATGTGGTCGTATATCACAAATGGCCCAGTAGGAGATTGTAAATAAACCTAATAATAATAATAATAATGTCAGGAAGTGGTAGGTTGTAGTGGTGAGGATAGACGCAGAGACCCAGGTTTGGTGAAGATGATGATGAATTTAATAATAATAATGCTCAGATCAGTCCAGGACAGGCAGCATGGCAGAGAGATCAGCGCACAGCTAAATGCCGGTAGCAACTGATAACAAGACTGACAAAAATGAGCAGATGCCGACACAGGACTTTACAGTACAACTGTGCCGGCAGACGAACTAACAGACAGACATGCAAACAACAAACTTAGACATTAGACAAGAACCCGACAAAGACAACAGGTGGGACTAAATACACACAGGGGTAATAAAGGGAACGAGACACAGCTGGGAACAATCAACAGGGAAGACGCAGAGACAGAGACTCACAGGGAACAGGACCACACAGAAAAAACTCAAAATAAACACACAGAAACACAATCATGACAAATAATAATAATAATAATAATAATAATAATAATAATCTCACTCACCTTCAGGCCTCTTAGGAGTTGATAAAACAGATATGTGATGATGCGATCAGATAATCTCTTTCTCTTCATAATGTGACCCAGATCCTGGGCTACAAAGGGCATCACCATATAACTAAAGATTGACAAATATCAAGGGAGAAAAGAAACACAAGAATAAACAAAAAAATATAGAATCCTGAGCCTAAAAGTTCAGGCTATATGAAGCAATTTTAAAAATTTAGACAGTAAAAAGGACAGGAGATCAACATTTGAATGAACAAAGTAAAAACAAGCAGGACGAAGCTGAAACATTGAATCAAACTCAATAAGCTGCAGAAACCTGCAGGAATTTTTCACTTACAAGGTTTGGAATTTCTCCAGTGTGGAGTCAGGTGTAAAGACGTCAAGAAGGCAGATCACCTTTAAAGAAAAATTAATCAATCAATAAACAAGCTCAATCCTTACGATATTTACTTGTGATAATTTTTCTGTTCTTTATATTTACATTAAAACACATTTACACCAGCCTGGATCATTGACTTAGCAGGACGGATCCATAGTTTCATGTTTTTCTGTCAAATTCTGACCCTACAATGAGGCAACTTAACTCAACACTTAGAACAAGCAAAGGATTACCAATCTGTTCCTGTCCAATCGTTCAGCACCTGGGTGAACTGTAGCCTCAGCTTCCTGTTCTGAGATGTTCCTGTTCCTGGTCTGAGGCTGCAGCTTCCTGTTCTGAGATGTTCCTGTTCCTGTTCTGAGATGCCAACACCAGCTGACTGGCGTTGGCATCTGGAGTGATGTTCTAATGCTGTTTGAAGTGTTGGGTGCTTAGAGGTGGTATTCTGAATGCCTTAACTGTAGCAAATGGTCATTTTGGCTACTACTACCTATCATGACTCTACGCTCTGTAAACCAGGAGATGGGTCGGCATGCCGATGCTCTGTTGGAATTTGATCAGGCATAAACAGAGGTGAGTTGGTATTTGTGTTTGCAAACAGTCCAACATATGTAACTAACAAAGTGTCTGCTGAGTGTATGTTTTACACTTCAAAGTGTGAAATAAACATTTTGTTTACATCTTTGTTCCTAGAGGGCAATGAATATGGACATTTATGTTAAGAAAAAAGGAATCTAATATAAAGTTTAAAACAAACAAAAAAAAACAAGATTTTATGGAGGATAATGAGTTGATTGGATCAATTTTAAAAAGTGTCATTAGGGAGGGGGGACATGTGAAAAGCTTGTTGCTGATAGTTTCTGGTCTCCTAGGCAACTTCTGCTCCATAAGGGTTCTGACACAAACATCTGAACACTGCCCTGAGATTTTGAGCTTTTCTATTGCTTATCGGCAAAATTAACTTTATTTGAAAGAAGAGGAAACATCTTGAGCAAGATTAGAAAGTTAGGGGTAACCTTGATGTTGAAATATGCAACTTCACCTGAGGTGCCATACGGTTGTAATAGAAACTGATTTCAAGAGAAAACCTGTAGAGAGGTATTTTCCTCAATTAAGAATGTAGGCTAAAGAAGCGTTTGCCCCTTTACCAGTTGCTGCAGGTTTTACGTTTTTGTCACAATTACAAATTTGAGAACATCAAACAAACTTTAACATCAGACAAAGAACCATTGTCAATACAAAAATGCATTTTCAAATGATTAAATTTGTTAAGAGAACTAATACATCCAAACCAGTCTAGTTGAAAAACGAATCATTCCCTAACTGTGATAGCTTAACACTGAGTCTTTCAAATCGTAATGGGGGAATTTTGGCCTGCTCTTCTTTGTTAGTCAAACTGAAGGATTTCCAAGCATGATTGGTCTGTTAAAAGTTATGCCTCATCTCAACTGGATTTAAAGAGGCAGTATTATGTAATTAGTATTATGCACTTAGTGCCATCTTATTGCACAATCAAGAAACTGTTACCTTTAGTTGTTATAAAAATGCAACATATACCAAATATGACTTAAAAGATATTTGACTTCATTATAAGAGAAGCTTAGTGGTTCCGTAGATCCAATCCGATGGTTTGCACAGATGAATGGTTGCCACGAGAGATGAAAGAATTTCTCCTTTAATCTCTAGCTAGCTCCTTCTGACTAGCCAGCAGCAATTAGCAAACACCTGGTGGAACTGGGCATCTGCTGAGCTCATAGAAGCTACTTATCAGTGCAAAGCCAGTAAAAATGTTGTTAAAGGGTTAATAGAAGAACCATGTGGTGATGATGTCCTGAAGGCAAAGTTTCAGACAGAGCAGGAGTTTTTAAAGAGACAGAGGTCCAATTTCAAGGCATTAAATTGCAAAGTAAAATTTCTTTTAAGTCATATTTGATATATACAGCATTTTTAACAACTGAAAGAAACATAACTACTTGATTGTGCTATAAAATGGCACTATGTTTCTGGAAAACATAAAATACAGATTTTTGTGTTATTTGGGCTATGTTTGTCTGATGTTGAATCTTGATGATTTGAATAGTTCAAGTGTTACTAAGTTATCTAAGGAGAGAAATATGTTTTTCACATCACTGTACTTGTAGAATGCAAACTAATGGTCATTTCATGCAATGTTTCTTCTCACATTGTCGTGCTGAATGTGGCGAAGCAGCCTGAGCTCCCTATAGGCCCGCTTCGCATGGATGAGGGACTGAAAGGGTCGATACAGCTTCTTGATCGCCACCTTCTCTTTGGTCTTCTGGTCGATGGCGGAGCTAAACAAGATTAAACACACTGTCTTATTGACATGGTACACAATGGCTCACATGACACACACGGATACTCTGATGGAAGTCAGGAACCTAAGGGTTGTTGTTTTCTGACACACCTTTTGTCTATATATCAGTATAATTATCAGCATCCCTTTATTATTGTCCCTGTAGGGAGATTTGCCAGATCTGAACCAAAACAACATCAGTGTTAACAGACTATAACTCATCAGTAGAATCTACAGTTTCAGTGGGAGATCACTAGAAAGAACTGTGTCTTGGACAGCTCACATTCCTGCCTGTTGTGTTGAAAAGGTTTGTGGTTGAGATTCTTGTCATTTTGGAGGACCTGCATTGACTTGCCGATCTGCTTCAGGCAGACAAACACTGTTTCTGTTAGCAAAACCATTTGATCTGGGGCTCTCGGACTGCCTAAACCACACAGCTGTGGAATGCATATTTAGGTCCTAGAAACACACAGGATAATTTAGGACGTCAGTCAATTTACATCCAAACTCAGTCAAAGGCTTGGAATACTTTAGAACTTTAGAACAGCACTGATCTGTAAAACTATAGTAGTAGTTTGACAATGTTTAAGGCTGATTAAAGGAACAGCCGGAACATTAGAAAAGTTGGGGTCTGGTTTTGGATCTGAACTTTGTCCCATAGATCTGAATGACAACAGGCAAAAAAGGTAACACTAAAATATAAATTAGAAGAGCTCAAATCTAAATTTGTGACTATAAGACATATCGATTATAATTTTAAAAATCTTGAAATTGTGACTATTTTTCTTCAAATGTTTTCGCACCCTACCCGGGGTAAACTCACCATACTGTGCCGTAAGCTCCGGAACCGACAGCCAGCAGCGTCATGTATCTCTCCGGGACATCCCAGGTGGTTTTCTGCACCTCCACCCGGTGGAAACCCGGCCTGACGGGAGAATTCCTGACCGGAGACTGCATGGCGACCCGGGATTTCAGGTCGCTGCGGGCACTTTGACCGCGCGCGCAGTTTCTACCTGACAGGTGGGGTCTGTTCAGCGGGAAGGGTGGGAGCGCGCGCGTGGGAGACGCCTCCGCGCATTTCCAGACACGTTTCCTTAGTTTTTATTAGCTGCAGAAAATCCAGGGAGTTTAAGAAATTCATTGAACACATTTCAAAACAGAAAAGAAAGAAAGAAAGAAAAAAAACTAAGCATGATTCATGTTTTGCTGTCTAAATTATTTCCTTGATCATTATCTGCTTTTAAATCGATGTTGGACTTTGCGCCTGCTTTATTTACAAGAAGGGAAGAGAAGAATTCATACAATCCACATGTTTCTGAAATTCTAACGTTGGTGGGGCAAAATAGTGGGTTTTATTAATTTTATTATTATTATCATTATTATTATTATTATTATTATTATTATTGTTGTTGTTGTTGTTGTTGTTGTTGTTATTATTACGATTGTGATGTTTTCTGTTTCTTTTACATTTTTAAAGGATTTAAAAACACGGTTATGGGTCTTAAATAGTATTTATATGGGAATCCATTACTGACGTTTTGAAGCAAATCAAAATATTTTGAGACATTACCATTGAAGGCTATGTCAACATTTTACAAAAATAAAGACTGATTATAGCAATAGAATGCTGTTGTGAATCTATGTTAGGACTTCAAGTCATGTGATAAAGTTAGGACACCACATCACATCTACATCTCCTTGAGGAAGGGGGGCTGTTTAGTTTTCTATGTTTCATTTGGAATTTTAGTGTATTATTGTGCATTAATTGTTTGAATCCGCAGCTGGATGGATTTTTGCTCACTTTTTTATTTAAAAAGACGTCTTGTAACGTCTTGTAACAAGACGTTACAAGACGTCTTGTAAGGACGTCTTGTAACGTCCTTACAAGACGTTACTTGAATGATATGACTTACGACAACATTTCATTTCTCTCTGGGATAAATAAAGCATTTTTAAATTAATTTCATTAATGTAGATTTATTTAGATATTAAAGCCTCCTTTTTTACTTCTCAAGAACAAAGCATCTCTCAGAAGGCCTAGAACAAAAAAGAAAACTATTTCACAAATATACAGTTAACTTGCGATTAAAAGGGACTAAAAATGTCACATAAGAACAATTTAAAATCCACTTTCCTAAAAATAATGGCCTGACTCAGTTTTCGCAAAAAGTAATTCACCACCTCTTTCTTTCCAAAAGATGTTTTAGGCAACGAAAACAACAAAGCAAAACAAAACAAAAAACACTTGGCAAAAAAATTACCAATATTTTAGGAAGGTGACGGGATTCTTTTTAAAAAACAGTTCTACCTCTCAACCAGCAGAGGGCAGTGTCATCCTATCCGGGCTTTAACGGGTCAATTTCATCTTCACTGAGTTAGATCTGTTTTGATGTCCATCATCAGTTAACATATCGATCTAAAACAGCGTAATTATGACATTGTAGTTGTAACTACACTAAAACAGTGTAGTTGTTTTGAAATATTGAGGTTAGATGATAGTGGAAGATATTAGTAGGAACTATCAGCCAGCAGGAATAAAACTCTTTCTACAAGTGCTGAAAAATGTAAAAGAAAAAGTTAAAGTGTGGGAAATTTAATCACAGAAGAGGTTTTATATAAATTCCATGCTTCCTAGCTGAATATTGAGTGTTTCTGGCAACCTCTAGCATGCAACAAGGAGCTGACAGATTAGAGTGTGAAGCCAGCAGAGGCATGACATATTTCCAGAAAAGGATTTTCAAAAGAGAAGCACCTGAGTTATACGATCCGACCTTAATTTAAACTGTCTGGCACAAAGTGTAAAACAGTTTGTTTATTAAGCCCTAGCTATAGACAAAATCGTTTATTTTGACATTTAAAATATTTTCCTGCATGAATAACTGAACTCATTTTAAGAAATTAATAGAGCAAAGGCTACTAAAGACTTGAGACTGGGATGGAGAACCCCCTCCCCACAAGACAATGACCTTTAACATACAGCCAGAGCTACAATGTAATGGCAAGACTTAAAAATGTATTTCTCAGTTTTCAAAACATTGACTGACATGAGCCATTTTTCTAAACAGGATGACAAAAGAAAATCTCAGTCTCTAGGTGTACATAAACATTACTGTCACAAAGTATTAGTTTAAAAGCTTTTTGGAAAAAAAAATGGGAAGAGTGTTTCTTCTGCTTGAATTTATTTTGCAGTTTTATTTGCATTTTTTAAATCTAGAAAAGAATTTATTTAAAAATTCCCATCTTGGTATCCCCTCCTCTAACCCATCTCTACTTGTGAGACACACAACCAATACAGAAGACACATGATTTTTTTGCTCACATAAATTTTGTTACAACCCCACTCTAAAACCCCTAAAGTAAATGCTGGCACTGGGCTTAACATAAAAGTCAGTCAATCCGAACATTTGATGTCAGTAACAAAACATAATTTATTTTACAATTCTGATAAAACAACAACTACAGGAGACAGAAAAAAACACAGGGAAGCTTTATGCTTCAGGGTCTCCAAGGCCAAAATAATAAACAAAACACCCCCTTATAACTATAAAATAAAACAACCACTTTCTAAATAAGAATTAAAAGAAAATACAAAACCTAAACTCCCTTGCTAACCAAAAAAAAAAAAACAGGAGAAAACAGTTTGCAACAAAAATGGCAGAGAACCCCTACCAGCTTCCACTGTGAACAGAAACACTTCTTAGACAATTATTCACCAAAATGCTCACAGCAAGATCAGTTCAGTCCCCACAAACAGTCATTCACCTCTCGCCCGAAATGTCTCGCTGGAGATAGGCACCTGCACTCCTCCCGACTCCACTAGGGACGGGTGTAAAGAAATTGGATGGATTATTAATAACATTTTTTACTTTATTTTGAAGGTGACCGCAAGCACTTCCTGTCTCCGGCCCGTCCGACTCCGTGTTGTCTTGTCGCGAGCCGTTTGTCTGCTCTAACTGTTGTTGAAAGCTCTTAGATGTGCAGGGAGCTGAGTGTCCTGAAGCGGAAGAAAGCACCTACTTTGACGCACACTGCCATCCTCTGGACTCGTTTTTATATTTTTCATCTTTTATAAGCTGACCGGAATTCGGTTTTCAACTCTTACTTTTAGTGTAGTTAATTCCACGAAAGTCACTTTTATTTCCTCTGTTTGCCGCTCTGTAGTGAAGTGGAAGCTGAGTCTCATCAGCTGCGACAACAAACGTGGATGTGAGGCTGCTCCCCTGCTCAACATGAACGGCTGAGTCACCAACTTTAGCACCTAACAGGTAAGCTTAACACCAACATGTCCACGTGAAAACGAAAAAAAAGGAGAAAAAAGAAACGAAAAAGAATGAAACGTTCCGTGTTTTTATTATAAGTTTGAATTGAGTTGTGCTATACAGGTGTATCAGTGTCCCATTTCTCTCTGTTATTTTGCCCTCGACTGTTAAGATTGCGAACTCAGACTCCACGCTGGTGGGACCTCACTCTTTAGTCAGCTGATACAGGAATGTCTGAGAGTGGGAGCCAGGCGTTCACCTGCCGCTGTGGCGCAGCTGCCTCCATCAAAGAGCAGAACCGTCTGCCAACACCAGCTGAAGGGGACACAAGTTTCCAGACTGTGAAATATGCGCTCAGTTTTCTGGATGGTCGGCATGCCGCGGTGTGGTGAAACACGAGCGGGGCTGATAAAAACCTTTCCCTCCCTCGCGCTCTGTCTCCTGGGAGCAGAGAACAGTAGAAATGCGCGTGTCAGACAGGAATCCTCCTTGGGGTGACTGTTTTTTTTTATGGCTATAAATGGAAGATGGAGAGGTTCGTTCGGCTGCAGCTCTCTCCATGTTCTTTGCCAGCTGTCAGATTTAATCTGGCAGAATCAGTGGAAACGAACGGCACATGAATAAACCAGAACCAATGCCTCGACGCAAACTGAACTCTTCTGAACTGTAAGAAGTCCTCCTTTTTACATTTTGATAAAGGACTTCCCATCTATTTTGAAACGTGCATAAAGATTCTTGTGGTTTTAGACGGCCCAGCCTTTAACCTCAATCATGTGGCTCTTTGTTTCCAGACATTTTTCAATAGCTGGCCATCTGCTTACTGAGGGCTCTGCTCCAAAGAATGATATCACATTACCTACTCTGGACCGTGGGGGATAACTGGAGGTGTGCCTTTATGGTATTATCAGGAACACTGTTCTTTACAGAAGTTTAATTGTTCACACACTCCAGATCTATAGGTCCACTTTGTTTATTGTTTAACTGCCCTGTTTAATCGTTACCTGTCCATTAATACCAATGTCAAAATTTAAATTTCCTTCAGTTAAATTTCTTTGAAGTCTGATATCCTAATTTTGAACAGTCAGATTTTTTTTCTTCTTCAGCCTTTATGCAACCAGGGAATCACTGTTGAGATCAAGATATTTTTAGGGAGACCTAGCAAAGATGGGCAGCGCCATCAAGCAGTTACAAACATTACATATAAATAACATGCACAAAGATTAATTAAAAAGAGTAAAATTTGTAAAATGCTACGTCAGAAAGAAAAACAAGGAGTGCACCGATTGTGGTTTTCTGTTTGATCATCGATCTTTTACAAAGCCTGACCTGCCAATTCCAGTTTTGGCTGATGCTGATTTTTATTTATTTTTTTGAATGAAAAGTTGCTAGCAGAGCAAATGGGGACAGTGTCTGATTTTAAGATCTTTGTGGAGGTAGACAAGATAGGTGGATAGTATTGGTTTCTTATGAAATTATCGTCTGATCTCCCAAGATTAAGAAAATTGGGGCCAATTTACCAGTGCACCCCTATTAAAAAGATTGGCAATTTGAAGGAGCCATCTCTAAAACCATCAATCTAACTTCAAACTCACTCAGCAGATCAAACTTTTAAGCTCCAAGATGTTTTGCAGTGTGTTCCATGTTGTGTGGGCAAATGTATATTTTTTTTGTTTTTCCAAGCTCAGTGCTGATGCTTGGAACAGAAAGCAGGGACTGTTTATTGGAAGGCAAGAAGTATTGGCCAGGGCTCTTTTCTTTTTTCATTTCACACAGATGAATTGGACGAAGGCGAAGAATTAAAGAATGGAGAGTGTACCAGCCACAGAAGCACAGACAAACAAAATGTCCCATAATCAAACACATAAAAAATGCAGGAGAACCACAACAGGAATCAAATGTAGTCTCATCTTAAAAGTTGCTAAAAATCATAAATTTTTCTTAAAAGTATTCAGAACAAGCTTCAGTTGAAGTAACGTATTCTGAAACACATTAAAAGCAACTGTGCTTCATGACCAGTTCAGACAATACATGTCATCAACATAGAAGTGCATATTTGTGTAAGCCACATTATGGCCCTGGTTATTTATGTGTTTAGAAAATATAAAAGGTGATCAAAAATAGAACCGTGAGGTACACCCTTAGAAACCATCACAAATTCAGAGCACAGACCATTGTTTCCGATGCACTGAGATCTGTTGTCAAGATGGTCTGAGAACCAACTACTTTTTATGAAAGTTGTTTAAAAGCCTCTACTTTAAAACATCATGGTTAATTATGTCAGAAGCTTAAAGAAATCTATAAAAAGTGATGTACAATACTGCTGCTTATCAAGTACAGCCAGAATGTCCCCAGCAATGCTGGTTTGCAGCTAGGTAATAACACTGATGTTGGTATCTGATGCTCAGATTTTGATAGCTAACCAATCTGCTGTGATACTTTTGGACTTTTATCTGCTGAACTCTGCAGGTCAATATCCCAGAGGAAGGAACAAACTGATGTCCTTTTTCTACTGAAAATGCCTAACTAATGCTGGAAAAAGCTAACTTTGGGTTTTTCACCTACAGTAAAAACATCCACACCAAAGAGTGTTGTTGACTGTGCTGTTCATAGATCGGAAAAAATTTTAGACAGTTTAATTTTCTGACTTAGTAGTTACTGACTGTTTCTGTTCATTCATGGGTGCAACTCAAATTTTTTAACTTTTTTTATTTTTTGAAAAATTAAACTTTGCGTTGCCTTAAATTAGTTTAAACGTACACATAACAACTTGCCGTTGGTTATGCCTGTCACAAAACTTTGTTGGATGATAAATTATCCCAGAAGTTATTGCGATAAATATTAATATTGTTGTTTTGATTTTCAAGTAATACAAATGGTGATGGCATAGTAATGCAAGAACACATTCTAAACAATCAATACATGTTAAATTATAACGAACATTTACACTAGAGCTGGAAGACATTTTAAATATCCAAAGTAAATAAAAAAAAAACAAAAAAAAAAAAAAAAAAAAAGAAGAAAGCCCCCGAAAAAAAAATGGCCCTAAAAAAAGAACAAAACGAAGAACTTTGTCATCCAATTTTTGGTAGAAAGAGAGAAAAGAGAAAAATAATAAATTATGCAAATGGAAATTATGGAGTTTAGGTGCATGTGATTAATTGATTTCTGGCTTACTGCAACAGGCCTGCCATTGATGGCATTAATAACTCCCCAAGCTGTAGTATTCACTGAGTTAAAAAAAAAAAAAATCATCTGGTTCCTGTCTCAAGCGAATTCATCGGTATAATGCTAGCCTGAAATCACCAATTCTTATTCCTACTAAAAAATTCAAGGCAGTTCTTCAGAAATCCCTCTTCTTTGTGGTCAAACTGGTGGGATTTTAGTGGTTTTAAAATGAATGGCTCACAGGAAGCGATTAGTTTTGCCTCTTATTCTGCTCAGACCTTTCTTGACACATAAAGAGCAGTTCGAAAGGCCACTTCAGACGCAGCTGGTCACTGAAAGGCAGCGCTCTGCCGCTGAAACCACCACTTTCCTTTTGCTTTCTATCCATCATAAAAAAAAAAGTGACTGCCGGCCATGTTTGCAGCATGGAAGGGGGTTCCGCAATTTATAGGTGTCAAAGGTCGAGCATATCACGAGGTAGGTAGCTCATCTTATAACTGCGTGAGAACTGGAATTGAAGGAGATCAATAAAACCAGATTGTTTTTTTAAACGTTTCAGTTTAGGAATCTTTACATCTGTGTGTCACATTCTGTAGGAAGATGTGAGGTGTATATTTAGCTGGAGTTTTAGCACCATGGGCGTGAGCTAATCATAATAAATAGGACGAGAATGTCAATCTGGATCACATCTTGTAAATAAGTGACTGATTAATACCTGAGGATGAAATCGGAGTGTGAAGGTGAATCTGTGTCGGAGAGGGAAAAATGTGCACACCAGATTTTGATGATAGAGTTTTGGGGCGTTCCTCTATATCGGTCGCTGCAACAGCTGGTGGTCCCTCATGTTACATTCTTCCCTGCCTCTGTGTGTGTGTGCTGTAATGGGGTGTGGGAGAACACTTGCTCGGGCACCGCTGTGGCCACAGGCATCTCTGGGAAGATAATGGAAACTGAGAGCCATTGTGCAAACTCTAACCTCATACCTCATATTTTCTTCCCCTCCATCTCTCCAACCCTTTCCTTTTTTATTATTGATAAAACCTCTGGTGAAAACACCGTACATGTAGTTGAACTCCGGTTCAGATGTGCTTGCTATCTGTTGAGTAGATTGAATCCCCCCCTCACCCCCCAAGCTCAGTAAGCCCCTGAGGGAGTTGGCGGACAGTCAGATTGGCAGCCTAATAAATACTCCTTTTCATTAGCAGCAAGCCTCTATTCGTTGTGCTTAAATGGAAATCCTCCTCCATCCTCTCATCCTATTTACCACACAGACTTTACAATAGAAGTACAGGACGTTTGACAAGAAAATAACCTAACAGATGTCAGACAGTCACATGATCTGCCTGTAGGTGTAGAGGTGTATCCTAATCTAAGATCATTTTGCTCACCAGACAGATAGAAGCTCCTGGTTAAACGCCACTCTGTACGGGTGTTCAAGATGCTCCTTTCACAGCAGTTTTTGTTTTTACATTAATTTTTTCTTAGTATTTGTTGGGGCATATTTATTTGTGTTGACCAAACTTGTGGTTTTAGCAAGTTGATTTAAAGGTTGATTGATCGACAGGCCTGTTACAGTAACACATTTCACTGGACAAACATTGTCCCAGAAATCATTGTGATAAATGATAATAGCATTTTGAGACAAAGTAATATATTGATAGTGGCATAATAATGCAAGTTTGCCCTCTCAAAGATCAATAAACATTTTAAAGAACGTTTAACACTGGAACTGGAAGATATTGTAATGCTGCTTTTTTCTTTTTTTTTCTTTTTTTTTCTTTTTTTTTACAATAAGACTCCTTAGAAATACAGTAGCTTAAAAATGGTTGAATCATTTTACTCATTTACAAAAACATTATCTGTAAAACATTTCCCCTAATTATGAAAACAAACAAGTCAATAATTAGTTTCCTCCAAATTGTTTCAATATCCCAAATTATAGAGTTCATTATTACGTTAACTATACTTAGTGTTCACCTACCCTTGTTTCTTTCATTCTCATAGTGGTTTATTTACAGAATTGTTTGAGTTTATGAGAAGATAAGATTAGCCAGTGCTACATGAACTTTCTTTATTTCCAACTAAAATTCAGCCTCTTTTTGCTTACATGAGCCAAGCTACCGTAATTCTCCTTGATGTAATCCTTTTTTAGCGTAATCTTCTTACAGAGTCAGAAGATGGAACACCTTGTGAGACCCAGAGGGTGTGGTTTTTATTGTTCTGGGCCAGCTTTAAGTACAGTTGTGTGCGTACGTGTGTGTGTGGTTGTGTGTGCCATGTCACCGGCTCTTGGCTTCAGCCACAACCCTTGTTCTTTTCCACAAACTCCCCAGAGAGTCCGGCCCCAGCCTGCAGCCCATCCTCTACACAACAACCTTAAGCCCCCAGCTGGCCTTTCCTATATTGCCTAAGGCTCTCAACCCATTTTTCCTCTGTGTGTTTCGAACGCAAAGTTGTGTGTTTTTTGTGTGATTTGATGGCAGCGGTTAAGATAACTGGATTATAATCCTGATCTTGTTTTTTGTTAAATATAATGCTGTTTCCTAATGACTGATGGTTTGAGATTTCAGTGCAGGGATGCTGCTGTCGTTGGGATTATAGCGATTTTAAATGGAACTGCGTATGTCTTGTTTTAGCATTTGACCGTCACAAAAATCCATTAATTTTTTAATTATTCCAGAGGCTTCCAACCTTGAGTTTTTCTAAACAAATCAGTGTTTCTGCTGTTAAACTAAACTGTTTTCTTTCTTTTGCAATATACCACAAAATATCAGTCCAGTTGGTTATTTATTTATTTGTTTTTCTTAAAACTCTTTATTTCTCTGTTATAAAAAGAGGCTGAGCCATTTCAGACGCCTGTCCTTTTGTCTAGGGATGACATATTAGAAATGAAATGATCATAATTATAGTGCTGAATTGTGACGCATACAAAATATTTTTCTTATTTTATTACTTAAAAGGAGCAACGCCGGCATCACAGTTGCATTTCCATTACAAACTTTGTCAATATTCTGCAAATTTAGAAAAAACACAATTTTGGTGTTTCCATTAAATAAGAAACGCAAATCAAATCAATTGTGAATAAGTTTGTTCACACAATAAGTTATTAAAAGATGTCCCGCGCCATCCTCCTCCTACTTCTTGTCATCTTGTTGGTCTTCACCAGGAGTAACATCCAGTTGTTGATCACATGACTCGTGAGATGCAAAAAGTAGTTAATTTGGCACTCAGAAAAAGGTGCCAAATTAATTTTTTTAATTTTTATTATTATTATTATTATTATTATTTTTTTCAAAATTGTCGCGTTCCCATTAGGGAAATTTATTTTTGCATTTCCAATTTGTGCAATTTGAAGGTCAATGGAAAGGCAGCTACAGCGTGTAGGAAAGTAGTCACTTAAAATTTATTGTTACTGACATTTTATTAAAAAAAATGTTAACACTACCACCTGACTGCACAGTCTAATCTGTTTTTAGCATCTTACATTATGGAAATCCTGACATATTTGTAATCGCTCCTGTTCCATAGCAGATTACCTTAACTCTGAGATGTCCATCTTTTCTATAGGAAAAAGTAAAAACAGAGCACACTGTCATATATGAAGGTTTCCTCTTATCTGCTGAAAGTAATTATTGTGATACATGATAATGTGGTTGTTTTGAGACCATTTTCAGGTAATATATGATAATGGCATAATAATGCGAGTTCACTCTCTTAAAGACCAATAAACTTACATTTTGTAAAGGACACTAGCACTTCTATTTTAAATATCAGAACCAACAAAAACAAAACAGAAATAAAAACCACACACAACCAAAACTATAAATAAAATGAATTATGATGACTCTATAAAAAAAAAATTGCCCTTCAAAAAATATCAGTCATCAGAATGGAAATTATTGAGCTTGTCAAAAGGTATTTTGACTCTGACAAACGACTTATCAGAATGTATATTCTCATTCTGAATATGACTAGTGCTACCTGGAAAAGATTGCATTACTAATCCGAGATGGGCCGGTTACATCAGGCTGAAAATCAGTCAATTGGGTTTCTTGGTGCATCTGAAAATGGCAGGATATTTTTGAACATTTTTACTCAGTTGCACATTCCTTTGGATTACAGTATGATATTTTTAATAACTGTGCTGTATTTATGCTGACATTTTACTCGCACTGTATTCTTTTTTTATTCTCTGTTTATATATTTTATATTATCTTTGTGTGAATCTTCTTGCTTTGATTACCTGTCATTTTGCTATTGTTGCACTGAAATTTCCTCATTGTGGAACAATAAATGATATTTCTTTTCTATTCCATTTGCTTCTGACAATCTATGCTTTCCCTGATTGTCTGCCTGTTGGCCTTGTATAGTGCTGAATGGCTACACACAAGTGAGGCCATTTGCTGGCGAACCACAAATATAAATTCTCTTCCATCAATGTGTGTGTGGTGCTAGGTGTCATGTCTCCCCCTGAACAGTTGCTTCTGGATCCGGTAGAGTTATGCTGGTGATCCGACAGACTCACAGGTGGAGCATTCCCTTTCTTAAAGAAATCCCCTTACATTTGTTGTAAGGGTGTGGCTTTGGTCCTATTGGCAGCTGGTATTATTACTCTGAAATGTAATCACCTCACAGCCTGGGAAAAGCACTCCATATTGAATTTGCTTCTTTATTTCTCCTTCAGAATAGTCTAGTTAATTACTAGAGCTAACAAGGACTGGAACCACCAGTGGTCAAGAAGTGATCAATACCATTTGCACAGCAGTTGAGATAACATTCTGGAAACCCATTGATCAATTCCAACCCAACTGGACCGCTTTATTCGACTGTCTGTTGAGATAATGGATTTGGGATTACTTGCGCATATGGACGTAAAGTAAGATTGAGAGGCTTTCACTAAGTCAGCTTCCCTGTTGTCTAAAGGGGTTCTTGCTTATAAGGATGCTCATCTGATCCTTAGATTTATCACAGTGAGTAAGATTTTCGCTGTCAGTTGAAATCAGATGCTGGATGAGTTAAATCCACTTAGTCCAGGGGTCTCCAAAGCCCAGGGGTTAGGGTTATGGTAGACCCTGACTGCAGTTTAAGAATGGTACAAATTTGACCCTCCAGGAAATTGAGCTGATACAGATGAACACTTATATGTTTTTAGAATGAGATCTTGATAAATGGAAAATGTTCAATACAACACAAAGTATTTTGTCTTCAATTAGCTGTTTTTTTTTTACTTTGATTATAATATTGAAGTCAGGCCACAAACATCCACAACTTTTTACTCAACAGACTTGGGCACTAGCCCATTAAACTTAGCTAAAGATGGCAAGAATATTAGAAAAAAATTTCTAATTCTTGTTGTGGAGATTAGACTTGAGGCATTTTCTAAACCAACAAAAAAGAAAGCATTCAACCAAAAAAAGTTAAAAACTTGTACATCTTCATTTTATTAATCCTGCTGTGGTCTTAAGAGATTGGGTCATTTGGACCTGTAAACTTTTTACTCTGGGCACACTCTGACAGGGTCACTGACCCCACATGCGCTTAGATGTTTTTTTTGTGTGTGTGGTTTCAGGAACTGATGGTCTGACGGGACAACCTGGCCCCTGTTTTCCTGCTGTCAGATTGTGACATTTGCCACACTCTTCCTCCAGTGCAAAAAAGATTGGACACCACGGCTTTAGCCTAGCCAAGAGAAATGGTGGGAAATGAATTTGCCCCTTTCTCAAATCGAATCCCCACATAGGACCAATTCATTGTCATTTTGTCCCTTTCTAATTCCATTTAATACGCAATTATTTAATACCATACAAGTATCGGTTTATTTTCCTGGAAACTGCAATAGAAAATAATTACCTTACTTTTGTCGCTAAATGCAGAAAGTTCTGTGCATTAGCAGCAAAGTGATGACTATGGAAGTCATCCTGAGCTCCCATGTATGAATTAATATTTATGATTTTCATTTTTTTTGTATTTACTTTGATCCCTGTGCTTGGTTAGCTAGCTCTTTCAAGACCTTTTGCTAATTATTAGTTATAGAACTACAACTGGCAAATTCACTAACAAAACATTCATTAAATTAAAAAGACAAACATTAGTGTGTCTTTTTATCTTTAAGTTGCTCAACAATAAATAATTTTTTTTAATGAAATCAGAATATCATTAATGATCTAAAACATAATAAGGTCCCTAACTGTTGCCTTATGAAAAGAAAAACAGAACAATGCAAAAAATTTTGGGTCGTGAATTGTTTTCTATTTTATTGACTATATATATGTGTGTATATATATATATATATATATATATACACACA